>NW_016820817.1:889039-890952 GCF_001698545.2 Rhinopithecus bieti | reverse complement strand
TTGCTTGTTTCCTTCTGGGTGGGGGAGATTAGAGGAGGCTTATCATTAATAGGAAGGGGAGCTGTAGGGAGGCTAGGATATGGAGGTAAGCTGAGAGGTCCTCCTGTGGGATGTGGATTGCAAGCTTTGCATAGTTGTGGATTATCCTTCAATGAAAAGAAAGCTTGAACATAAGGTGTTTCACTCCATTTGCCTTCCCTCTTACAGAAAAGTCAAACTGCAGGATAGTATTGTAATTTATACTTCCCTCAGCTGGCCATTTTTCCCCATCAGAGAGAGAATATTGGGGCCAGGCCGTAGTGCAGAAAAAAATAAGCTGCTTCTTTTTCAGGGTTTTTGGGTCAAATTGATTCCAATGGCTTAGGATACATTTTAAGGGTGAGCCTGTTGATGCCTGAGTGTTTCCCGTCTGAAAGAAAAAACCGCCCGTGTATTTTTTTTTTTTTCTCTCCCTACCCAAGACCCACATGGTCCCTGGACCCTGCTGTTTGGAATAGTTGGCGCTCACGGAAGCAACAGCGAAAACACTGGTTTTCCTCCTAGACCACAAAGAGTACCAAGGAAGGTCGGATTTAGTGGCATTCTCGAAAACCTGTACCCTTGCCTTTCCTCTTAGACCACAAAGAGGACCAAGAAAAATCGAATTTCGTGGCCTTTACTGACACATTCTCGAAAACCTGTTAAAGTCCTAAGCATTTTCTCCTATTGGTATTGGGACTTTACTGTTGTCCTATAAAGATGATATGCCTCAAAATGGAGTGGAGGGCCATACTCTGAGGGAGGGAAGGGATCTCCAGGGTTGGAATAGTGACGCTTTTTGTCCTCTCTTCTTATCATATGAATAGGAAGGATATAATTTCTGAGGCTCCCCATATCCTAGCTTTGGGAATAGCCTTTGTTAGGTCTGCTAGTCTGAGGAGGGATCCTAAAATTCCAGATAGTCCCCCCTCTGTGAAGGGGCTTTGGGCAAAATTATGTTTTGATTGGTGAGCCCACGTATCTAAAGAAGGGAACAGAGTCCTGAAATTAATTAATTAATTAATTTATTATCAATAATGAACTAATATTTATACCTTTTTAAAATTATACTTTAAGTTCTAGGGTACATGTGCACAACGTGTAGGTTTGTTACATACGCATACATGTGCCATGTTGGTGTGCTGCACCCATTAACTCGTCATTTATATTAGGTATATCTCCTAATGCTATCCCTCCCACCTCCTCCCACTCCACGACAGGTCCCAGTGTGTGATGTTCTCCACCCTGTGTCCAGGGGTTCTCATTGTTTAATTCCCATCTATGAATGAGAATACGCAGTGTTTGGTTTTCTGTCCTCGTGAAATTTTGCTCAGAATGATGGTTTCCAGCTTCATCCATGTCCCTACAAAGGACATGAACTCATCCTTTTTTATGACTGCATAGTATTCCATGGTGGATATGTGCCACATTTTCTTAATCTGGTCTATCATTGATGGACATTTGGGTTGGTTCCAAGTCTTTGCTATTGTGAATAGTGCTGCAATAAACATACTTGTGCATGTGTCTGTATAGCAGCATGATTTATAATCCTTTGGGTATATACCCAGTAATGGGATGACCGGATCAAATGGTATTTCTAGTTCTAGGTCCTTGAGGAATCACCACACTGTCTTCTACAATGGTTGAACTAGTTTACAGTCCCACCAACAGTGTAAAAGTGTTCCTATTTCTCCACATCCTCTCCAGCACCTGTTGTTTCCTGACTTTTTGATGATCGCCATTCTAACTGCTGTGAGATGGTATCTCATTGTGGTTTTGATTTGCATTTCTCTGATGGCCAGTGATGATGAGCATTTTTTCATGTGTCTGTTGGCTGCATAAATGTCTTCTTTTGAGAAGTGTCTGTTCATATCCTTTGCCCACTTTTTGGTGGG
>NW_016820817.1:837134-886601 GCF_001698545.2 Rhinopithecus bieti | reverse complement strand
TATTTCTCCTTCACTTAGGAAGCTTAGTTTAGCTGGATATGAAATTCTGGGTTGAAAATTCTTTGCTTTAAAAATGTCGAATATTGGCCCCCACTCTCTTCTGGCTTGTAGGGTTTCTGCCGAGAGATCCACTGTTATTCTGATGGGCTTCCCTTTGTGGGTAACCTGACCTTTCTCTCTGGCTGCCCTTAACATTTTTTCCTTCATTTCAACTTTGGCGAATCTGACATTTATGTGTCTTGGAGTTGCTCTTCTCAAGGAGTATCTTGGTGGCATTCTCTGTATTTCCTGAATTTGAATGTTGGTCTGCCTTGCTAGGTTGGGGAAGTTCTCCTGGATAATATCCTGCAGAGTGTTTTCCCACTTGGTTCCATTCTCCCCGTCACTTTCAGGTACACCAATCAGACGTAGATTTGGTCTTTTCACATAGTCCCATATTTCTTAGAGGCTTTGTTCATTTCTTTTTACTCTTTTTTCTCTAAACTTCTCGCTTCATTTCATTCATTTGATCTTTAATCACTGATAGTCTTTCTGCCACTTGATTGAATCAGCTACTGAAGCCTGTGCATGCGTCACATAGTTCTTGTGCCATGGTTTTCAGCTCCACCAGGTCTTTTACGGTCTTCTCTATGCCGTTTATTCTAGTTAGCCACTCATCTAATCTTTTTTCAAGGTTTTTGGGTTCTTTGTGATGGGTTCGAACATCCTCCTTTAGCTCGAAGAAGTTTGTTATTACTGATCGTCTGAAGCCTTCTTTTCTCAGCTCGTCAAAGTCATTCTCTGTCCAGCTTCGTTCCGTTGCTGGCAAGGAGCTGCATTCCTTTGGAGGAGAAGAGGCGCTCTGAATTTTAGAATTTTCAGCTCTTCTGCTCTGGTTTCTCCCCATCTTTGTGGTTTTATCTACCTTTGGTCTTTGATGATGGTGACGTACATATGGGGTTTTGGTGTGGATGTCTTTTCTGTTTGTTAGTTTTCTTTCTAACAGTCAGGACCCTCAGCTGCAGGTCTGTTGGAGTTTGCTGGAGGTCCACTCCAGACCCTGTTTGCCTGAGTTATCACCAGTGGAGGTTGCAGAATGGCAAATATTGCAGAATAGCAAATGTTGCTGCCTGATCCTTCCTCTGCAAGCTTCGTCTCAGAGGGGCATATGGCTGTATGAGGTGTCAGTCGGCCCCTACTGGGAAGTGCCTCTGAGTTAGGCTACTCGGGGGTCAGGGACCCACTTGAGGAGGCAGTTTGTCTGTTCTCAGATCTCAAACTCCATGCTGGGAGAACCACTACTCTCTTCAGAGCTGTCAGACAGGGACGTTTAAGTCTGCAGAAGTTTCTGAGTGTGTCTTGGAGTTGCTCTTCTCAAGGAGTATCTTGGTGGCATTCTCTGTATTTCCTGAATTTGAATGTTGGTCTGCCTTGCTAGGTTGGGGAAGTTCTCCTGGATAATATCTTGCAGAGGATATCCTTTTGTTCTGCCATGCCCTGCCCCCAGAGGTGGAGTCTAGAGAGGCAGGTGGGCCTCGTTGACCTGTGGTGGGCTCCTCCCAGTTCAAGCTTCCTGGCCGCTTTGTTTACCTACTCAAACCTCAGCAATGGCGAATGCCCCTCCCCCAGCCTCGCTGCTGCCTGAGAGTTTGATCTCAGACTGCTGTGCTAGCAGTGAGTGAAGCTGCATGGCGTGGGGCCCTCTGAGCCAGGCGCGGGATAAAATCTTCTGGTGTGCTGTTTACTAAGACTGTTGGAAGAAAACACAGTATTAGGGTGGGAGTGTCCCAATTTTCCAGGTACGGTGTGTCATAGCTTCCCTTCGATTCCTGGGAAAGGGAATTCCCCTACCCCTTGCGCTTCCCGGGTGAGGGAATGCCCCCCAGGCTTCAGCTCACGTGCCATGGGCTGCACCCAACTGTCCAATAAGCCCCAGTGAGATAAACCCGGTACCTCAGTTGGAAATGCAGAAATCACTGGTCTTATGCATCACTCACCCTGGGAGCTATACACTGGAGCTATTCCTATTCGGCTGTCTCGGAACCTCCCGCCAAAATTTATACTAGAAATCATTCTTATAAGAGAAACTGGAAGAGCACTAGGGACAGGTAGTGATTTTTAGAAGCGGGACTAGCCTCAGAGAAGAGAAGTGGGAGGAAGTTTTTCTACAGGCGTTAGGACCCATGAGGCAAGGGTCAGGATAGATTGGATAGATGGGCTAGTCTTGCTTGGGCTACGTAACTTTGAGAGTTCCACTCATGGCTGCAGGGTCAACCACCTTTTTGTGGGGATGTCAGAGATGGATGTCTTTCCTCTCTGTCAACCCTTAGCTCAGCCCAGAAGTACAGGAAAAGCGGCAGCTGGTTCCAGGCAAACCAACACTCCCAACTCCAAAGAGTCTGGAGTTGTCAGAGAGCCCTTTCCCAGAAAACCTGACACCGAGTCTTTAGTCCTGTGGCCACGCTAGTCACTTTTAACTGACCGACAGGTGCCCAGTGTTTAGCCCCCGAATTCTAAGGAAAAATGGGACAGAATAGCAAGCAAAAGGTGTCCAATGGTACTCACCGCGTGGCGATATCCTGAACGAGTCCCTAAGATGTGTCCGGAGTTGGTTCCTTCCAGCGGGTTCGTAGTCTCGCTAACTTCAAGAATGAAGCTGCAGACCTTCATGGTGAGTGTTACAGCTTAAAGATGGCATGGATCCATAGAGTGAGCAGTAGCAAGGTTTATTGTGAAGAGTGAAAGAACAAAGCTTCCACAGTGTGGAAGGGGACCCGAGTGGGTTGCCGCTGCTGTGTGGGGTGGCCAACTTTTATTCCCTTATTGGCCCCTCCTATGTTCCATTTCTGCCGTATCAGAGTGCCCTTTTTTTCAATCTTCCCTGCAACTGGCTACTTACAGGATCCTGCTGATTGGTGCATTTTGCAGAGTGCTGATTGGTGCATTTTACAGAACACTAATTGGTGCATTTTACAACCCTCTTGCTAGCTACAGAGCGCTGATATGTGTGTTTTTGCAGAGCACTGATTGGTGCCTTTTACTGCCCTCTTGTAAGACAGAAAAGTTCTCCAAGTCCGCAGTTGACCCAGGAAGTCCAGCTGGCTTCACCTCTCATTAGTACCTATAACTGCTTCATTTTTTCAACTGCATAGTAGTCCACTGTATTGACATAATATTGTTTTTTGACCACTTGCCTATTTGCAGGCATTGATACTATTTGAACTACTTTCTGCTGTTACAAATGATGCTGTAAAACATCTTTGCATGTATATTTTTGTGCAGTTTGGAAGTGTTGATTTTTATAGGATAAATTGCTAGAAGTGGAATTGTTGGTTCAAATGGTAATATTTCAATAGGCATTGCTCAATTCTGCTCTCTAAATACTGTTTAAATTAATCAACAGTATTAATACTTAATTTTAGAAAACTACCCATGGAATCTAAGAAGTCATTTTTCAGACATTAACTAATGGTAAGAGTTTATGAGCGTTGTTATTGAGGGGGAAGGTAGGATTTGAATGCAGAGATATGTAGGCTGGATGATATTACCAGTGAAAGGGTTTGTTACTTACTGAATGACTATGGTTAAGAAGGCTCTTGTTACCTTGAAATAAACTAGGTATATGATACATAGTTGCCTAGAAGGTTCAGTCCAAGACCACAGAATAAGGCCTAGATGGTATGCCAATCAAGTTTGTAGATAATAATGGCCTTGGAGGGTTGGCTTTTTGTGGAATGTAATAGAGTGTAGCAACATAGGAGAGAACATTGTTCCTGGAGTTTGAATCCCAGCTCTACCACTTGATAGCTTTGTAATCTTGGGCAAGTTATTAATCTCATTGTTTTTGTGTTTTTATTTATTTATTTATTTATTTATTTATTTATTTATTTTTAGATGGAGTCTCACTCTGTCACCCAGGCTGGAGTGCAGTGGCGTGATCTCGGTTCACTGCAACTTCCACCTCCTGGGTTCAAGCAGTTCTTCCTGCCTCAGCCTCCTGAGTAGCTGGGACAACAGGCATACCACACCTGGCTAATTTTTTATTTTTAATAGAGATGGAGTTTCACCATGTTGGCCACGCTGGTCTCGAACTCTTGACCTCAAATGATCCACCCGCCTCAGCCTCCCAAAGTGCTGGGATTACAGGTGTGAGCCACCGCACCCAGCCTAATCTCATTCTTTGTGTGTGTGTGTGTGTGTGTTTTGAGACGGAGTTTTGCTCTTGTTGCCCAGGTTGGAGTGCAATGGCGCGATTTCACCTCACTGCAACCCCACCCCCACCCCACCTGGGTTCAAGTGGTTCTCCTGCCTCAGCCTCCTGAGTAGCTGGGATTAAGGCATGTGCCACCGTGCCCAGTTAATTTTATATTTTTAGTAGACATGGAGTTTCTCCATGTTGGTCAGGCTGGTCTTGAACTCCTGATCTTAGGTGATCCACCTGCCTTGGTCTCCCAAAGTGCTGGGATTAGAGGTGTGAGCCACCATGCCTGGCCTAATCTCATTCTTAATGTTAGCTATATTGTCTCTAAAATATGGTTAATACCTTCTTAAAAATATCGTAAGTGTTAAATAAAATAAGTATACAGAGTCTGCATATCACAGAACTCTGAGGAACACCATTTATGTGGAATACAATGTTGTACAGCAGAAATGTCATGAATATTTAAGGTACTTATACAGCATTTGGTGGTAGGTACTCTGTGGTTGCTATTTAGGTAACATGTATGAGGACCCACCAAATTCTCAGCAGTCTAAAAGCACGCTTCTTTAAGTTACCTCAGTGCCTACCTATCCCAATTTTTTAAATTAAAAAGATGATGCTTATTGTGGAAAATTTGGAAAACAGAAAAATTACACAAAATATTACCCTCCCCCCAAAGTTTTGGTGTATTTTAAAATCTTCTTTAAAAAAAAAAAAAGAGAGAGAGAGACAGGGCTGGGCATGGTGACTCACACCTTGTAATCCCAGCACTTTGGGAGGCCGAGGCAGGCAGATCACTTGTGGTCAGGAGTTCAAGACCAGCCTCGCAAACATAGCGAAATCTTGTCTCTCCTGAAAGTACAAAAACTAGCCAGGCATTGTGGTGCATACCTCTAATCCCAGGTACTCGGGAGACTGAGGCATGAGAATCACTTGAGCCCAGATGTGTGCAGTGAGCCGAGATCGTGCCATTACACTCCAGCCTGGGCAGCAGAACAAGACTCTGTCTCAAAAAAAAAAAGAAAAGAAAGAAAAAATTGAGACAGGGTCTTGCTCTGTCTGGAGTGCGTTAGTACAATCAGGGCTTACTTCAGCCTGACTTCCCTAGCACAAGCAATTCTCCAGTGTCACCCCCCTGAGTCACTGGGACTACAGATGTGCCTCACTATGCCCAGCTAATTTTTTTTTTTTTTTTTTTTTTTTTTTTTTTTTTTTTTTTTTGTGGTACATTTGGGATCTGTTTCCCAGGCTGGCCTTGAACTCCTGGGCTCAAGCGACCTTCCTGTGTTGGCCTCCTAAAGTGCTGGGATTACAGGCATGAGCCACTGCACCTGGCCCCTAATCTCCTCTTTAAATGTCGTCTTTATTGAGGTAAAATTTTTGTTAAAAAAGAGGAACCTAGGCTGGGCGTGATGGCTCACGCCTGTAATGCCAGCACTTTGGGAGGCCGAGGCGGGTGTATCATGAGGTCAGGAGATCAGGACCATCCTGGCCAACATGGTGAAACACCGTCTCTACTAAAAATACAAAAATTAGCTGGGCATGGTGGCGCATGCCTGTAATCCCAGCTACTCTGGAGGCTGAGGCAGGAGGATCGCTTGAGCCAGGGAGTTGGAAGTTGCAGTGAGTGGAGATTGCACAACTACATTCCAACCTGGTGACAGAACAAGACTCCATATCAAAGAGAAAAAAGGAGGAACCTGGCTTGGCAGGTTGGCTCATGCCTGTAATCCCAGTGAGGAAAGAGAGAAACCCTCTCATATGGTTTTATACTCAGTACCTGTTTTAAGAAAAAACAATGAAGTAAAACCAAAGACAGGCAGCCCAGCGCCAGGCCCGGAACCAGGCCTGGGTCTGCCTGGCCTAAACCTAGTAGTTAAAAATCAACTTATGACTTAGAAACCGATGTTCCTGACATGGTATAGAAGAACATTGTAAAACTCCCGGCCCTGTTCTGTTTCTCTCTGATTACCAGTGCATGAAACCACTGTCACGTATCCCCTAGACTGCTCAATCAATCACAATCCTTTCATATGAAATCTTTAGTGTTGTGAGCCCTTAAAAGGGACAGAAATTGTGTACTCGGGGAGCTCAGATTTTAAGGCAGTAGCTTGCCGATGCTCCCAGTTGAATAAAGCCCTTCCTTCTACAACTCGGTGTCTGGGAGGTTTTGTCTGCGGCTTGTCCAGCTGCATCAGCACTTTGGAAGGCCAAGGCAGGTGGATTACTTGAGGTCAGGAGTTAGAGACCAGCCAGGCCAACATGGCAAACCCTGACCTCTACTAAAAATACACAAAAGTTAGCCAGGTATTGTGGTGCATGCCTGTAGTCTGAGCTACTTGGGAGGCTGAGGCATGAGAATCGCTTGAACCTGGCAGCGGAGGTTGCAGTGATCCAAGGTTGTGCCACTGCACTCCAGCCTGGGCAACAGAGCAAAACTGTCTCTCTCAAAAAAAAAAAAAAAAAAAAAAAAAAGGAGCCCATTTACAGTGAAATGAGTGTTGAAACATTTAATAAAGGTGTAGCACCAATGAAATTAAGATATGGAACATTTAATTCCCAAAAGTTTTTTGTCTCTTTGGAAAAAAAAAATGTGTGCACACCTTCTCTATTTTTACATACTCGGAATTCTGTGATATCACTTTTATATCCTGATTTTCACTTATTATATGGTGATGATTTTCTATATTATGAACTCAGCACTTTAATTTTTTTTTTTTTTTTTTTTTGAGACAGAGTCTCCTTCTTTCTTTCGCCCAGGCTGGAGTGCAGTGGTGTGACCTCAGTTCACTACAACCTCCACCTCCTGGGTTCAGGCAATTCTCCTGCCCTAGCCTCCTGAGTAGCTGGGATTGCAGGCGCATGCTACCACGCCCGGCTAATTTTTGTATTTTTAATAGAGATAGGGTTTCACCATGTTGGCCAGGCTGGTCTCAAACCCCTGGCTTTCTGTGATCCGCCTGCCTTGGCCTTCCAAAGTGCTAGAATTACAGGCATGAGCCACTGCAGCCAGCCAGTTTTTTTGGTTTGTTTGTTTTTGAAACAGGGTCTCACTCTGTCCCCTAGGCTAGAGTGCAGTGGCTCGATCATGGCTCACTGCAGTCTCGAACTCCTGAGCTCAAGTGTTCCTTGCCTCAGCCTCCCAAGTAGCTGGGACCACAGGCAGGCACCACCAGGCTTGGCTAATTATAAAAATTTTTGGGCCGGGCGCCGTGGCTCACCCCTGTAATCCCAGCACTTTGGGAAGCTAAGGCAGGTGGATCACGAGGTCAGAAGATCGAGACCGTCCTAGCTAACACGGTGAAACCCCGTCTCTACTAAAAACACAAAACAATTAGCTGGGCATGATGGTGGGCGCCTGTAGTCCCAGCTACTCGGGAGGCTGAGGCAGGAGAATAGCGTGAACCCGGGAGGCGGAGCTTGCATTGAGTGGAGATCACGCCACTGCACTCCAGCCTGGGCGACAGTGAGACTCCATCTCAAAAAAATTTTTTTTTTTTTGTAGAGATGGGGTTTCACCATTTTGCCCAGGCTGGTTTTGAACTCCTGAGCTGAAACGATCCACCCACCTCAGCCTCCCAAAGTGCTGAGATTACCAACATGATCAGTGCTAACTATATCATGGATTCTATGCTAAGTGCCATAGATGCAATAGTAAATAGGGTAGATATTCTATGGGTTTAGTTTTTGTCTAACAAACTTATTTTTGTAAAGTAATACATACATATAAAGAAACCCAACAAATACGGAAAGTAAAAGAAGAAAGTAAAATCATCTGAAATCCAACAACCTACCCTTAAAAAATGAAATTGAATAGAGATAAATAGAAGCTCAATTTTGGCAAATCAGCTGTGTAAATGGAGGATAGGAGAGATATACCATAACTAATAGCATGACCTGGGATATAAACTTCTTCATTGCTTTAATTTTTTCTTTTATTTATTCACTTCAGGAAATGAGGGAAATTTAAGTGACCTTAAGCTCTTAGTAAGGAAAACTGTGACGTGAAAAATGGAAGAAATTTGGCCTGTAGTGCCTGAGGAAGGAAACAACTTAGCATATGTTAGCCACATCTAAGTGTTTCCAGTCCTATGGAAATGAGAGTGGGCTTATTTTGTGTGGTTGCAGAAGGTACCCTCACATCTCTGGATATTAATGGGAGGCACGTTTGGTTCCATATTGAGGAAGGACTTATATTCCTGGTCTGCTTGTGAAAGAGTGACACAAACAAATCTCCGTTTTCCTAACCCTGGACTATTTGAAAAGAGGCTAAAAGCTGACTAGTGAGGCATTTTGTATATGTATTAATTTGTAATAGATAAATTCTAGAGTCTTTAAGGCTCTTAGATTTGTAAGGATCTGCCAATTTTTCAGGGGCAGTATTTACAAATGCTGTGAATGTAGAGACATCAGAGAACCTCCATTCAGGTCAGCTTGCCACCAAGAAATTGGCATTTTGGGATGTTGGGATGTAGCAGTTCACTGGGCTGAAGGGTAGAGTATCTAAATCATGTACCAAGTAGAGAGTGGACACTGGACCACGTTACACTTTAATATCTTGATATTTATAGAGGAAAGGTGCTATGTAATTTAGTATATGATTACACACTATCAACATGCCTGTAGAATAAACAGGCCTTTTTTTATGATTGGAAAAAGTGAGTCTCAGATATTTATCAGGATTGGATTCAAAGAGACTTGGTCACTGGTCTTCAGAGAAGAGACTAACATTCAGTTTCCCTTTGTTTTTAAGTGCTCTCTATTATATTATTCTCATTGGAATTGGGCCTTTGAGATAAATAATTGGTTAAGGTTGCAAAAGGAGTGTTTTGCATCTTGAAAACACTTTGGTCTGAAGATGAGCTGGTTATTTTATTATCAGCATTGTCTGTCTACAGCTATTCTAATATTGCCTCCTAGTGATGTTTTGAGTACTTAGTTGGAGAAAAGTTTGAATTGTGGACCTCTTGGCATTAATAGCTACCTGCTCAAAAATTCAAAAATCCTCTCACATATATTGTCTCATTTGGTTCCTTTAACAATCCAGTGAGGTAGGTCTGAGGTTTACCCATTCATGAACATGGATATCTTTTCATTTATTTAGATCTTCTGCTATTACTTTTGACATACGTTTTTCAATGTGTTTTTCACATGTTGAAAGTAATTAAAGTATGAAGACATTTCATAGTTTTCATAGTGTTAGTTTTGTACTTTGTTAAATTTATCCTTAAAGTATATTTATTCTTTTTGATGCTATTGTGAATAGAATCATTTTCTTAATTTCATTTATGGTTATTCATTGCAAGTGTATAAAAATACAGTTGATTATTGAATATTGATCTTGTATCCTGCTACCATGCTAAATTGATTAATTCTAATAGTTTTTTAGAGGGTTCATTAGGATTTTCTATATATAGTAGTTCCTCTTCCCTTATCTAATGGTTTCATTTACCCATGGTCAACTGCCTCCAAAAATATTGAGTGGAAAATTCCAGAAATAAACAATTTGTTTTAAATTGTGTGCTATTCTGAGTATTGTGATGAAATCTGTCTCCATCCTGCTACATCTTGCCTGAAATATGAATCATCCCTTTGTCCAGTGTATCGATGCTCTGTGCACTTACCTATTAGTTACTTAGTAGCCTTCTTGACTGTTATAGTACACAGCATTACAGTGGTTGTGTTCAGGTAACCCTATTTTAATTAATAAGGGCCCCATAGCTTACAAGAGTGGTGATGCTGGTGGCATATTTTTAAATTCTATTTTACTATTATTTATCCTATTTTATTATTAGTGTTGCAAATATGTTACTGTGTGTAATTGATAAATTAAATTTTATCATAGGTGTGTATGTATAGAAAAAACATAATATGTAGGGTTCCATACTGTCTGAGGTTTTAGGCATCCACTGAGATTGTGGAACCTTATGAGATCATGCCATCTGTAAATAGTTTTACTCCTTCCCTTCTGATTTGAATGCCTTTTATTTCATTTTCTTGCCCAGTTCCCCTTGGTGGAACTCTGAGTATAATGTTGAACAAAAATAGTGACTGTACGCGTCCTTGTCTTATCCTTCCTCTTGGATATCCTTGTCTTATTCCTGATCTTAGGGAGAAATTCAGACTTTCACCGTAAGTATGATGTTATCTGTGGGTTTTCTGTAAATCCATTTATCAGGTTGAGGAAATTTCTGTTTCTCTTTTTTTTGGGGTCTTTTTATCTGAAAGAAAGTCATGTTGAATTTTGTCAAATGCTTGTTCTGCATCTGTTGAGATGATCATGTGATTTTTGTCTTTCATTCTATCGATAGGGTGTTTTATAGTAGTTAATGTTTGGATACTAAACCACCCTTGCATTCTTGAGATAATTAGCACTTGGTCATGGTATATAATGCATATAAAATATTGCTGGATTCATTTTGCTAGTACTTGGTCGAGAAATTTTGTGTCTCTATCCATAAGGGATATTGGCCTGTGGTTTTCTTGTGATGTCCTTGTCTGTTTTTGGTATCATTAATACTGACCTTATGGAATGAGTTGAGACATGTTCCCCGCTTTTTTATTTTTTGGAAAACTTTGTGAAGGATTAACATTAAATTTTCTTTTAAATGTTTGGTAGAATTGACCAGTGAAGTCATCTGGACCTAGGCTTTTCTTGCAGATACTCTTTTGATTCAATATCTCCATTCATTAGAGGCCTATTCAGGTTGTCTGTTTTTTTCTTGAGTCAGTTTCAGTAGTTTATGTGTTTCTAGGAATTTGTTTCATCTAAATTGTCTGATTTATTAGTTTATAATTGTTTATAGTCTTCCCTTATAATCCTTATTTGTATAATAATACTTATGCCCCCCCCGATTTTATTTTGTTAATTTATTTTTTTGAGATGGAGTTGCGCTCTGTTGCCCAGGCTGTAGTGCAGTGGCATGATCTTAGCTCACTACAACCTCTGCCTCCTGGGTTCAAGCGATTTTTCTGCCTCAGCCTCCTGAGTAGCTGGGACTACAGGCGTGCGCCACCATGCCTTGCTAATTTTTTTGTATTTTTAGTAGAGATGGGGTTTCATCATGTTGGCCAGGCTGGTCTTGAGCTCCTGACCTCAAATGGTCTGCCTGCGTTGGCCTCCGAAAGCGCTGGGATTACAGGCCTGAGCCACCATGCCTGGCCTCACACCTGATTTGAATAGTTTGAGTCTTTTTGTTATTCTTAGTCATTCTAGATAAAGGTTTGTCAGTTTTGTTTATTTTTTTTCCAAAGACCCATCTTTTGGTTTTGTTGATTTTCTCAGTTGTTTTCTGTTCTCTATTTACCCCTGCTCTTAATCTTTATTATTTCTTTTCTTCTACTTGCTTTAGTTTTTATTTTGCTCTTCATTTACCAGCGTCTTAAGGGGAAAGGTTGTTAGTGATTTGAGATATTTCTTCCTTTTTAAGACCGACATTTATTAGCTGTGCATTTTTCTCTAAATACTGCTTTAGTTGCGTCACGTAGATTTTGGTATGTTGTATCTTCATTTTCATTCATCTCAAAGTATTTTCTAGTTTCCTTTGTGATTTTCTCATTGACCCATTGGTTACTTAGAAATGTGTTTATTATGCACGTATTTGTGAGCTACCCCACTTTTGTTTTTTTCTGTCACTGTTTTCTAATTTCATTCCATTGTAGGTGGAGACCATACATTGTATTAGGTTGGTGTGAAAGTAATTGTGTTTTTTTGCCATTACTTTCAATGGCAAACTGTGATTACTTTTGCATCAACCTAATATAATTTCAATTTTTAAAAGTTTATTGGGGTTTGTTTTGTGTCCTAGTATATGGTCTGTCTTGGAGAATGTTTTGCATACACTTAAGAATGCTATTGTTGTTAGGTGAAGCACTCCATAGATGTGAGTTAGGTTTAGTTGGTTTATAGTTTTTTCAAGTGTTTGATTTCCTTGCTGCTTTTCTGTTTAGTTCTATTCTTCATTGAAAGTGGAGCATTGCAGTGTCCAAGCAATTGTTGAATTATTTTCCTTTTATCACTTTTGCTTCATATATTTTAGGCTCTGTGTGATGTATATGTGCTAAAAATGTTACATCGTGTTGATCTGTTAGCCCCAGCATTACAAAATGCCCTTCTTTATCTTTTGTTTAAAGTCTATTTTGATATTAGTATGGCCACTACAGCTTTCTTGTGGTTGCTGTTTGTATGATGTCTTTTATTTTCAACTCTTTTATATCTTTGAGTCTAATGTATGTCTCTTGTAGGCAGCATATAGTTGAATTTTGTTTTTTGTGCCACCCAACACTGTCTGCCTTTTGATTGGATTATTTTGTACATTCACATTTACATTTAATGTTACTATAGTTGGACTTAACCCAGCCATTTACTTTTGTTTCCTATATGTTTCTTTTACTTTTTCCTCTATACTTTTCTGGCTTTCTTTTGTATTAAGCAAATATTCCCTAGGGTAACACTTATCCTTTGTAATTTTTTCAACATGTTTTTGTTTTTCTTAGAGGTTGCTTTAGGGCTTACAAGATGAATCTCATTGGAATCTCCTTCATGTGTATATTAACTTATTTTAGTGAGACAAAGAAGCCCTTTCTTTAAGCTCATTTCTGGCTTTCCTCTGCATATGTGTGTGTGAGTGTGTGTGTGTATGTAATTATTGCTTTATACCTTGCATCTAGTTATATCACAAACCCAGCTATACCTTATTATAATTATTATGTTACATAATTTTATGTATTTTAAAGAAGCTGAGGCAGGGTGTGGTGGCTCATGCCTGTAATCCCAGCACTTTGGAAGGCCGAGGCGGGCAGATCACGAGGTCAGGAGATCGAGACCATCCTGGCCAACATGGTGAAACCCCAACTCTACTAAAAATACAAAAATTAGCTGGGCATGGTGGCATGTGCCTGTAATCCCAGCTACTTAGAAGACTGAGACAGGAGAATCGCTTGAACCAGGGAGTTGGAGGTTGCAGTGAGCCGAGAAGACTGCACCACTGCACTCTAGCCTGGTGATGGAAACTCCATCCTCCAAAAAAAAAAAAAAAAAAAAAAAAAAAAAAAAAGCTGAGGGAAGGCCGAGAGAGAAAGGAACATGTTTATATCCATCTTGTTAGCATTACCTTTATTTGCTTTTCTGGATTTTCTTCATTTGTTTCTTTGCTTCTGAGCTACCATCCTGAAGTACGCTTTCTTAGTACAATAGCAGCTTTTCTTCGCACCCTATTTCCCTCTGTGGCTTCTGTTTGTAACAGTTTTTACATTCCCTATATGTTAATTTCGCAAAGATATAATTCTATACATATTGTTCTATACAATAGGTTTTTAAAACCAATTTATGAAAGGAGAAGTAATAAATGCATTCATACTGGCCGCAATTAGCATAATTACCCGGAGTGCTCTTTTTTTTTCCACGTGAATTTGAATTACTGCCTTGGTCACTGATACCAGGCCCTGAAGAACTAAATCATTAGTGTTTAAGAGAATGGACTCATCTGCTACTAATGATCTTCTCATTTAAATTTTTTTTTTAATTGTTTGGAGAGCAGGGTCTTGGCCTCTGTCGGGGGCCTGTGCTGGAGTGCTTGTGGATGTGATTATAGCTCACTGGCAACCTTGAGAATTCTTGGGCTCGAAGAGTGATCCACCTCCAAGCCTCACAGTAGCGGGATCAGAGCAGTGTGCAGGCCACCACACCAGCCCTACCTTTTAAACCTTTTTTTTTTTTTTTTTTTTTTTTTTTTTTAAGAAGATGGGGTCTTGCTTTGTTGTCCAGTCTGGTGGTCTCAAACTCCTGGACTTAAGCAGTCCTTCTGCCTCAGCCTCCCAAAGTGCTGGGATTACAAGTGTAAGTCACTGTGCCAGCCTGTTTTAAATTTTAAATGTCTTTGCCTTCCTTTTTTCTTTGTTTTGAACATTTTACTACTATGTGTCTTGGTATGGCTCTCTTTGCACTTACCTTACTTGGGGTGTCTTGAGCTACTTTGATGTCAAATCTACTTTGAAGATTATTTTCCTTCAAATTTGGGAAGCTTTCAGCTGTTATTTCTTTGTTTTTTTTTTTTTTTTTTTTTTTTTTTTTTTTTTTCCCTGTTCCTTTCTCTCTCCCCTCTCTTTCTGGTACTCAAATTATGCCTATGTTGGTGTCTTTAATGGTGTTCCATGTTTTCTGAGAATCTGTTTATTTTTCATCATTCTTTTTGTTCTTTGGATTGCATAATTTCTATAGATCTATCTCAAAGTTTGCTGATCTTTCTTTTGCCAGTTCAGGTTTACTTTTGAATCTCTTGTGAATTTGTTACTGTAATGACAGAGGTTCTGTTTTTTAAAAATAATATTTATCTCTAGTGATATTATAGATGTATTACACCTTCCTTTACTTCTTTAAGTATGGTTCCTTTTATACCTTTGAATATACTTATAATTGTTACTCTGACATTTATTAAATCTGACATCTAGTCTGCCTTACCGGTGGTTTCTGTTGCCTGCTTTTCCCTGTGTTTATGTCACACTTTTCTGTTTCTTTACATGTCATAGTTGTTAACTATAGTGTAGCAACTCTTAATACTGGTCCCCACTCCCTTGGGTGTGTTACTGTTTTTTGATTTTTTAAAAATGTCTGTCTGGACTGTTTTAGTGAGGTCTCCTTTTGCTACAATCAGCAGCTGCTGATGTTGCTTTTTAGAGGGCACATCCTTGAACATGAGCACTGTCATCCTTAGCAGGACTTTCTCTGTCTCTTTGCCTCATCTCTCTGTTAAGCTATCTGCTTATGCTGGTATCACACCTGGCTATTAGGATCCACTCATTGCCAGCGGATTGCCCTGTTGTTTTCGACAATGCCCTAGAGCCTAATTTGTTCCACAGTCTGATCCAATTAAATTTGGGCTCCTTTACAGAGGTAATTTTTTAGGCCAGTGTTTGAGGTTTGTTCTGACCCAAGGAGGACCCTTCTTAGTTGTCTCTTTGGTTTTCTTTGGTAAACTAGTAGACTTATGGTTTAGCTTGTATCTCTTATGAAGCTACAGCCTCCTCTTAATTGCTACTTTGTATTTGAGGGTGCCTTTAGCCTTGAACTTCTCCACTCTGTTTAACGTAAAGACATTTCATTTAGGGAGATATTGGGAGCAGAGGTCGGGACTGTGGCTTTCTTCTCTCTGAGTAATGTCCCTGCTCTAGGAATAGGGTACTGGGTGTGGGCAGTACTCAGGTCTTTTCTGCTCACCTCTCTCAACATGGAACCTCCACCTTATGAAAGAGCTGGGGTGAGACACTTGAGTTCTAAGCGTTCTCAGTGTGCTGTCCTTGAAGTACAGATTTCCTTTTATGAATGGGAATGGCTGAAAGAAGGGAGACTTGAACCTCTACAATGCACCTGTCTCAAGTTTATCCTCTTCAATATGTAGCTGGGATGGGGGTGAGGATTGGTAGATGAGAAATGCAAGTGACCTGCTCCTCCCAGGAAGATACCATAGCCTTAGATTGGGAGGTTAGGAGAGAGGGAGCCCTGTGTTCTTGGCCACACTCCCTGGAATGGAATTTCTGTCATGTTGAGACGAGAAGGGAAAGAGAGGGGAGTTGGTTGCAGCTCAAATGCCACATACTCTTGCTATTCTTACTGAGTTTTAGCAGATCTCCAATAACTGTAGTCATTTTCTGTATGCCTTAGGACAGTTTCCAAACGCTTTTTTTTTTTTTTTTTTTTTTTTTGAGACAGAATCTCTCTGTGTCGCCCAGGCTGAAGTGCAGTGGCACGATCTCGACTCACTGTAATCTCTGCCTCTCAGGTTCAAGTGATTCTCGTGCTTCAACCTCCTGAGTAGTAGCTGGGATTACAGGTGCCTGCCACCACACTTGGCTGATTTTTGTCTTTTTCAGGAGAGACAGGGATTCACAATGTTTGCCAGGCTGGTCTCAAACTCCTGGCCTCAAGTGATCTGCCTGCCTTGGCCTCCCAAAGTGCTGGGATTACAAGTATGAGCTACCATGCCTGGCCAGTTTCCAAAAACTTTGAATGGTTGTTTTATAAAAATAATTTTCACCAGTTATGTCTATTTTACTGGGGAACAGGGTTGTAGAGATCCTCTTGCCACCATTCTGAAAATGGAACTCCAGCTCTGAATATTTTTGTTTGTGCCTCCTTTTGACACAAAATACTTTTTTAAAGAGATTTTATTTATATTAAGACACAGTGTTGTGCTCTGTCACCTAGGCAGAAGCGCAGTGGCACCATCATAGCTTGCTGCATCCTTGAACTTTTGGACTCAAGTGATTCCTGCCTCAGTCTGTTGAGTAGCTGGGACTACAGGCACACACCCACTGCATTTGGCTAATTAAAAAAATTTTTTTTGTAGAGACAGGGTCTCACTTTGTTGCCCAGGGTAGTCTCAAACCCCAGGTCTCAAGAGATCCTCCTGCCTTAGCCTGCCAAAGTGTTGGGATTACAGGCGTGAGCCACCAAGCCTGGCCAAGAATTACTTTAGGTTAGAAATACTGAGTTACAGGATACGCAAATGGAAATAAATTTTGCACAGTCATGTAAAATTGAAGAAAGTAGTTAGTTGTACCAAATTGTCAACCTAAAAGAAAGAAGCTGAGACCAAATTAATATAGTGAGTTTATTTGGGCCAGCGTTGAGTACAGCTGCCCAGGACACACAAATTGTCTTGGGGAGTGCCTTTGTAACAAACAGGTTTTTAAAAGCAAAAAAGGGGATAAAGAATGGGTTGATTAAAACGTTACTTGTCAGCCAGATGTTGTGGCTCACACCTGTAATCCGGCACTTTGGGAGGCTGAGGTGGGAGGATCACTTGAGGTCAGGAGTTTGAGACCAGCCTGGCCAACATGGCAAAACCCCATCTCTACTAATAATATAAAAAAATTAGTCGGGCATGGTTACGCATGCCTGTAATCCCAGCTACGTGGGAGGGTGAGTCAGGAGAATCTCTTGAACCCGGGGGACAGAGGTTGCAGTGAGCCCAGTGAGCCACCTAGGCGACAGAGTGGGACTCTGTCTCAAAAAAAAAAGAGTTATTTGTCAGGAATCCTCATTGGTTTGCAGAAATAACATTGATTGGTTATACTTTGTTGAACTATAGAGTGTGGTTTATGTTATCTGGCATGTGGCATTGTTAGGTTACTTTAAAGTTACTTGTGGCTACAGCAAGCAGTTTCAAGAGAGGATTGATTACATAGCAAAGGGGAGTAGTAAGACCTAATTGCTGTCTCATTTTAATGCCTCTCTGGGGGAGGTAATTTTAAAGGGCTCACATTTATATATATTTTTCTTTCTCAAATTTTATCTTTTCCATATAGACCAGCTAATTGACCAGCCCCATTTACTGAATAGTCTCTCCTTTCCTCATGAATCTACAGAGCCTTTTAGGAAAATGTGATATGACATATCTGCATGAGTTGATTTGGGGGTTCTCTATTCTATTCCAGTGGTCAGCTTATTCAGTCTTATGCTGTTAACCACACCATCTTAATTACTGTAGCTTTATAGATAGTTTTGATGTCATGAAGGAAAAGTGTTTTGCTTTCTTCAGGAACATCTCATTATATTCATAGATTTTACATTTTTAAATAGCTTGGAGTAAATTACATTTGTTCATCTTTGTATATAAGTAGCAGACATGAAATTCACTATGTACTGAAGACATCATTTTAAAGTGTTGAAAGAAATGGGAGAAGAAAATATGTGATGGTTATGCTGTATTTATTGGCTCAGAGGTCACTTTTTTTTTTCCTTTTTTTAAATATAGGAACCGTTTTGATTAAAAGTAACAGTGGTCAGTTGATGTTGGTATCTCCTCAGCAAGCTGTAACAAGAGCTGAGACGACAAGTAACATAACCTCAAGGCCAGCAGTACCAGCGAATCCTCAAACAGTCAAAATCTGTACAGTGCCGGTAATATACCTTAAATATTTTTCATCTTTCTTTGTTTCTCAGCTGTAATTTTCATATAAATGTTGTGTATATGTTTGCTAGTAAACAATAATGTAAGACATGATTCTGCTTAGCTTTTAAGTCAGCTTCCCTTGAATATGTCAATTTAATAAAGATTTTGGTTTTGTCCTCTGATAATTGCCAAAATAGTACATTCAGTCTTCATATTCAGATTTTATGTCCTCAAAGGAATGTTCAGAGGGTTCTTTCCATCTTTTTTGAGACAGGGTCTCACTCTGTCTCTCAGGCTGGAGTATAGTTGCGTGAACATGGCTCACTTGGTTCACTGCAGCCTCAAGCTCCTGAGCTCAGGTAATCCTCCTGCCTCAGGCTCCCATGTAGCTGGGACCACAACTGCATACCACTATGCCCGACTAATTTTACTTTTTGCAGAGACAGCATGTCACTTTGTTGCTCAGGCTGGTCTTGAACTCTTGGACTCGTGACAATCCTCTTGCCTTGGCCTCCCAAAGTGCTGGGATTACAGATGTGAGCCACTGCACCTGGCCTATTTGCATCTTAAATGGAAAGAATATAATAATTCTGCCTCCCTAGTAGCTGGGATTACAGGTGCCTGCCACCACGCCTGACTAATTTTTGTGTTTTCAGTAGAGACATGGTTTTGCCATGCTAGCCAGGCTGGTTTTGAACTCCTGACCTCAGGTGATCTGCCTTCCTCAGCCTCAAAGTGCTGAGATTACAAGCGTAAGCCACTGTGCTTAGCCAGTTCTGCTTTAATTTTAAATTTTGATAAAATAGTAATTTTTTTTTTTTTTGAGACAGTTTCGCTCTTGTTACCCAGGTTGGAGTGCAATGGCACGATCTCGGCTCACTGCAGCCTCCGCCTCCCAGGTTCAAGCGATTCTCCTGCCTCAGCCTCCTGAGTAGCTGGGATTACAGGCATGTGCTACCACACCCGGCTAATTTTGTATTTTTCGTAGAGATGGGGTTTCTCCATGTTGGTCAGGCTGGTCTCGAACTCCTGGCCTCAGGTGATCTGCCCACCTTGGACTCCCAAAGTGCTGGGATTACAGGTGTGAGTCACTGTACCCGGCCTATAGTATTCATTTTTATTTGTATCTTATAGAAATTATCTTTAAGAAATACAGATATCTGTTGCATTTCATTAACTTGGCATTGTTAGAATGACTTATTTTACATTCATGGTGATCTTTCTAGATAACTGAAGCTTATCTTGTTTGATAGCGTTAAAAACATTTTTATGAAGCCAGGCGCGGTGGCTCATGCCTGTAATCCCAGCACTTTGGGAGGCCGAGGTGGGTGGATCACGAGATCAGGAGATCGAGACTACCCTGGCTAACACGGTGAAACCCTGTCTCTACTAAAAATACAAAGTATTTAGCCTGGCATGGTGGCGGGTGCCTGTAGTCCCAGGTACTCGGGAGGCTGAGGCAGGAGAATGGCGTGAACCCAGGAAGCACAGCTTGCAGTGAGCCAAGATCACACCACTGTACCCCTGGGTGACAGAGTGAGACTCTGTCTCAAAAAAAAAAAAAATTATATATATATTTTTAATGGGTATTTTACTTAAATAAAAAATGCTGAATGTAGTTTAGCATTTTTCTTGATGACTCAGGCTCATTGTAATGACAGATTGCATTGTTTTTTGTTGTAATAATCATTCTCTGCCAGTTTTTTTTTCATTTTTGTGCCCTACTAATTTGATTCTAGGTCCTGAAACAGTCATTATCTCTGTTACCATATCTGTCAATAATAGCTACTCCTTCCCTTTGTAGTTTGGTTTAATGACTATGGGTTGAGAATAGAGGTTAGCAGGTTTTTGTTTATAATTAAATATTACATAAGAATCTGTATTTTTTCTGTATGAACTAAAGAGTCAAGATTAATATTTTAATGTTGAATACTGTAATATTTATTTAGTTTGAAATTTCAGATAAATGGGTTATTTATTGAATCAGTTGCCACCTTAGAAATATGAAATGAGTGTCATCTGGGCAGCTGATCAGTTCAGTTAGGTTTGTAGTACAGAATGTGCATAAAACACATAAGGTTATAATGCCAATCATAACAAATACATTTGCTGTCATAAAGTGTTCTAATGTTCATGATAGTACTGATTTCAAATTACTAACGCTAATGACTTTGTGTTATCTTGCTCCCCTCCACCGCCAAGAACTCTAGCTCACAATTAATCAAGAAAGTGGCAGTGACACCTGTTAAAAAATTGGCACAAATAGGAACTACTGTGGTAACCACTGTTCCGAAGCCTTCCTCAGTACAAGTAAGTTGTACTGGCCATTCGTGCACTGGTTATTCTCTTAACTTAAAAAAAAAAAAATCATTTAGTTATTTCCTGTTAGATATATAAGTTAATATGTGACATTGAAGATAGCAATTCAGTGATACATTATGGCACTTATCAAACTGGGAACTGTTGGAGGTATGGGAAACAAGATAAGCATGGTGTATATTCTTGGAATACCAGTTTTACTTCAGTGTATTAAATTAATACAAATCTGCCTAATAACCATGTGTTGCAGTATCTGGAAGCAGGTGCTGAGATAAAATTTGGGATATATAGGGATAAATACCCATGGAAGGAAAGGAGAGTAGGTAAGAGTTTGAACTAGATGCAGGCCCAATAAAGCCTTAGCCAACCTAGTGGAGAACTTTGGAGCATATATGGCCTGTCAGCATTGTCCCACTGTGGGCTAACATGGTTGGCTGGGTTTAATTCCTACTCTCTGTTCAGTCATTGGATGTGGACTTTCCTGGGAAAGTTGCCTTTGGGCAAGGTGATCCTCTGCAGCTGAGGGAAGCCTGAGGGAACTGATAAGTGGAGACTGTCTAATATCATTCCTAGCAGCGAGTTAGGACAGTACATATCACTCCTTGTCGTGGTTCATCACAGGCTACTCCTTGCATCACTTGGATCTGTTTCTTCATACATGTTGGAGATCAGCTGTTCTGGGATTCTCATGGTTTTCGTCTTTGGGGAAACAAAGAGGAGGTTAATACGATGAACTACAGTCCCCACTGCTGCAGCTGGTTTCTGGTGGCACCTGATATTAATTATTTCCCTCTTCCACTCTCCCTTCCTAGATTCCTTTCACCCTCAACTACCAGCTATACTGGTCTTCATTAACTTAAGTGATAACATGACCAGACCCTCATCCCTGAGGGATCTGTGGTCTTAATAACCATCTTCATTTGAGGTCAAGGTTGCTACACTTGTCTATTTATCATTACAATTGGGCAAGGAAATATAAGGAAGCATTTAAGTGAATCTTCTGAATCACATGGATTCGCCACACATACTTCTTTTTGCCTCCATTGTGTAGTAGCAACCCTACCTCCTCCAGATGATGGGAGTCAATTACCCTTCTGAAGATAATTACTCTTCTCTTTCCTGCTGGATCATGGTTATAAGGAACCAGAGTGCAGCCATAGTGTTTATTTTATTTTATTTATTTTTGAAGACAGAGTTTCGCTGTATCGCCCAGGCTAGAGCACAGTGGTGCGATCTTGGCTCACTACAACCCCTACCCCCTGGGTTCCAGCGATTCTCCTGCCTCAGCCTCCCAAGTAGCTGGGATTATAGGCATGTGCCACCATGCCCAGTCGATTTTTTGTATTTTTAGTAGGGACGGGGTTTCACCATGTTGGCCAGGCTGGTCTTGAACTCCTGACCGAGTAATCCATCTACCTCAGCCTCCCAACGTCCTGGGATTACAGGCATGAGCCACCACACCCAACTCAGTGTCTGTTTTTAGTGTCTGTAGGAACTCTTGCTTTGTCCTCTGGTGGAGGTGTTTGTTTCCTGTGGGCAGAAATGGGAAACAAAATGTCCTCCGGTGAGTCTTTGTTGTGAGTGATGATAAGTGGGGCCATTCATGCTGCTTCTCCTTGATTCCTTGATCTTTGGGTTTGTCCTATTGGGGACGTAGTACCATATGGAAATTTTTGATTCAGTTAGTATGCTGAGTCTTGGAGGATGGAATCCCATATTCACAGAGTATTGCCTCTATGTTTGTACTTCACCTGTACCTCTTGCAGGCTGTTCTAAAATTTTACTAGACTCCTGGTTTCTGAGTCAAGACGTGATAAAACCAGTGGATCCAATAGTCCTGGGACTATGCATCTTCTTGGAGCATGCTATGTGGAATCCCATGCTACTGGATCAGACCCTCTTTTGGTGTTACAAACTTTAACCATACTGCTCACATTCTTTTCCTCTAACAGAAATGATGAGCAGTGAATCTGATTTTAAACATAGTATTTTTCTACTAATACCATTTGTTGGCACTTAACATGCTTGACACTTTTTTAGGTGCCTTACATTCATCATCTCGTTTCATCCTTGTGACTATACTATAAGAAAGTGTCATCTCCATTTTATATGAAGGTTAAGAAGCTTGCCTGATTTCTGCTAGTATGTGGCAGAGTGAGGATTTGAGCCTTTATCTGACTCTGGAAACTGTTCTTAATGACCTGTGTACTGATTATCTCAAAACTTACTGTATTTTTTTTTCTTAGGATAAATTCTAAGGAGATTATTGAGCCAAATAATATAAATTTAGACCTATTGATAGCTACTATCATACTGTTTTATGAAGAAGTTAACCACTTTAGACTATCAGTACTTTGAGTATATCAGTTTTTCATTGGATATAGTTCTTAAAGATTCAGTACATAAATGACACCACAGATTACAAAAATATATTGCAGAGAGAAAACATACTTAGCAACATGATCTTAGATACTTAAGATTGCCATTTGTACATTATGGCTCTTCAGGACACAGAGAACAAATTATGTTGTGCTGGGATAACTGAAGGAACTCCACTACACTACTTCTTCAGGGCCCTTTTGGGAGCCAGGGCCCTTTTGGGAGCCAGTGGTAAAGTGTGTTTCTTGGATATTACTTCTTAGAGTGTATCAGGGATTCTCCACATCCATGGACTTTAATCTGTCCCCTGCCAGCTGCAGCCACAATTCTATTTCTGTGCTCTCTAAATATTTGCTCTCTTAATAGTTCTAGAACGTGAAAGCTTGTGTTCATTTACTTAGTAATCATAGTCAGTGAACACTAATTATATTTGTAGTTTTTTAAAAAAATTACTTTATTTGAAACATAGAGATGAGGTCTTACTCTGTTGCCCAGGCTGTTCTTGAACTACTGGGGCTCAAGCAAATCCTCCTGCCTCTGCCTTGCAAAATGCTGGGATTATAAGGATCAGCCATTGCACCCAGCCTATATTAGTAGTTTTTATAAAAGAGACAACCTGGAGTCTGTGAATTCAGATGAGGGGGAAAATCTTTACTAAGCTTTAACTAAAACTTAGAATTTCTTTCAGCTATGAATGTAGGCTTCAAACTACGGAACCATGGAGTATTACATTGTGTTAGTACATACCTGTGACTTTGTCACTAGAAATAATTGAAATTTGTGTGTTTCCTCATGTCCGTAGGTATCTTAAAATGCTCATGCTAATCTGTCATTGATATTTTTGTGTGGACCATTTATTTTTCCTAATTTAGGTTGATGCATATTTTAAGTTGGGCTACTCCTTAGTGGTAGCCTAGAGCAGTGGAAATTAGTAAAGAATGAAGTTAATGATATCTGTCCACTTTAAGGGATAAGCGTCTCAGTTTTAGACATGGAAATAAGGAGCTAGAACTTAAAAATGAGAGAAGCTACAACTCCTTGTACTTGATTGTCAGACTGTAAAGGCGAATGTGTGTGTTAAGAAATTTTGGAAGTATTTTCCTATTAGGCTTAGTCTAATAAATGTAACACAAGGACTAGTTAGAAATCTTGTGTTCACTTTTATGTTGTATTTGATGAAGATGTAGTTTGGCCCATTGTTAGGTTGGAATCTAATGTGCAAATGAATAGTATTTCTAATTAAATATGAACATACCTAAAGTGATTGCTCTTTCAGACAGGTACAGAAAATGACCCTCCTTAAAATGCTATTTCATCTTCTCAATTTCCATACAACTCATTTTATTGGCTCTGTGTAGAATTGATTTTCACACGTTTATTTCACATATACTTCAGTCCGTTTTCCTCCTGTCCTCAAAACATGCCTGTCAGTCAGTGCAACCTTGCAAAGCATTAAGCATTGAAGTTACTATTGGCTGGTCTATTGAGTCAAAGGCAGAGTTGTGATTGAGTTTAAGACACTTTGGGCTGGGCACGGTGGGTCACACCTGTAATCCCAGCACTTTGGGAGGCCTAGGCGGGTGGATCACCTGAGATCAGGAGTTCGAGACCAACTTGGCCATCATGGTGAAACCCTGTCTCTACTAAGAATTCAAAAATGAGCTGGGTGTGGTGGTGGGCGCCTGTGATCCCAGCTGTTGAGGAGGCTGAGGCAGGAGAATCGTTTGAACCAGGGAGTTGGAGATTGCAGTGAGCCGAGATCGCACCACTGCACTTCAGCCTGGGTGACAGAGCGACACTGCGGCTCAAACAAAACAAAACAAAACAAAAGGAAAACACTTTGAAGGGTGAGGAGAAATGGCATTTATTAGGCAAAAAAGGAAAAAAAAATCTCAGCAAAGCCAGAGGGGTTCCCATTAACAGGCCCCTATCTCACAAATTGAATCTCGGGGTCACCACACAGGAACAGGAGAGGCCAGGCTCCTCCGCCTTGCAAAGGGCTGATCTTCCCGAGGGTCCACCCCTCCTCCCAGTGGGCAGGCGTGTGGGCGATTCTTCTGGGACCTTCACCGTGTCTTCTGGGTTGCGTCTATCAAGATCATCAGGCATTAGATTCTCACGAGGAGAGTGCAGCTTAAATCCCCTGCATGTGCAGTTCATGAGAGGGTTCATGCTGCTATGAGATTCTAATGGCGCCGCTGATCTGACAGGAGGCAAAGCTCAGGCAATAATGCTCACTTGCCTCTGTGTGTCCCTGTTCTTAACAGGCCACAGACCCATACCCGCCCGCGGCACGGGGGTTGGGGACCCGTGTGGTGAGATACAAGTAGTAGCTATACTAGAGAGTGTTATGAAGGACAGATTTTTTTTATCGGAGACAGGATAAAAAGAATTCCATAAATGTCCCCTCTTCTTACAAATGATAGGATGTTTTTCCTAAACTCACATTTCAGTTGAACTTTAGCTTGCTTCCTGAGGGAGGGGGACAGTACGCATGCCCCCATGGAACCTGTCCTGTCAGTTCTCAGAGGTGATCATAACTGCCAGCTAAAATTCCAGATTACACTTTCTTAATTATGGAGAGAGTTAATGACTGATTATAAGACAGACTAAAGAAAGAGGCTTATTTACTGTACATAAAACTAAAAATTTATTAGAAAATCTCCACAAGAATTCAGAAGAAACTGCGAGGTCATTGTCTCTGGAGAGCAGGACTAAGGATATGAAAAGGAGGGAGACTTCCTTTTGAATGTTGCCTTTGAGGCTCTATCTATATTTAACAAAATTGTACTAAGGTGTAATTTTTAATTTTTTCTCTTTTGTTAAAAACTTCATTGTTAGTTCTAGTCCTCATCATTAATCAGTAATTTAAAATCTTATTAAAGTTTTGCCAGGTGAGCTTTTAGTTTACTTTTCTTCTATTATCCTTATTCAGTATTGAAATATGTTACAGCCTTTGTCATAAAATGAACTGAACAGCTTTCCTTATTCTGTTTTTCTGGAACATGTTGTCTAAGACAGGAGTTAGGCAAAAGTGTGGAAAAATCACATGGAAAGTATCTGAGCCTGGAGATTGAGGGAGGGAGGTCTTTTTGGTTATCATTTCAATATCTTTAATTTGTCTACTCTAGTTTCTGTGTTTTGTGCTAATTTTGTCACTTCATGTTTTTCCAGAAACCCTTTTGGTTTTGTTTCAAATGTGTTAGTATATGGTATTTAATATTTTTATTATGCATTAATATGAAATATACTTGCAAACAAGACTACATGTAATATGAACACATATGTAATATGTTTGCTGTTGAAAAAAATAATAGTAAAATGAAGGCCCATATACCCCAAACCCACCTTAGGGCTACCGTGTGTCCCCACCCCTCTCCTGTCAATTCTCAGCATTTTAAATGTTCTTCCTGTTTGTAAAGAAATTTTTTTTCTGGAGACAGGGTCTTGTTATGTTGCCCAGACTGGTCTCAAACTCCTGTCCTCAGGCAATCCTCCTGGCCCAGCCTTCCAAAGTGCTGGTGTTGTAAGTGTGAGCCACTACACTTGTCCTCCTTCCCATTTTTTAGCCTCAGAACATTCTTGTCTAATATATGTTCCAGTCTCTCTAATGTGGGAGATTTTGTCGTACATTCAAATTCACCTATCTTGTCTATTATAGAAGGAAGTTTTCTTGAAGGTGATAGCAACTTGACTTTTTTGTGTTGCATGCTTGTAGAACATAGACATTTAAATTAAATGATGGTGCATTGTTCAGTTTTCTGTGTGAATTGTATGTAAATACTATTCCTTATTCCTGATCCCCAAACTTTTATTATATTCTTAACTTTTAGTGTTTGTCTTTAAAATAAGATTGTTGCTTTATCTCAATGTGATTTTCTAAATTACTACCTGACTTGTGATTTCTTGTATGAGGTTTTTGTCCTGTAGGTGGTGCTAGAGTCACACCTCATTTTGATAGAAGGTAGAGGAAACAACTGAAATTCTTTTCAGTGTGAAGATACCACATTTTATAATAATTCTTCATGCTTACTTTAATAGTCTACATAAAAGCAGTTTATCTGAATGTTAGATAATAAGTAGATTGCTCTGCTCTGTTCTTAAGAAAAAGCAGAGTATTCTATGTTGTCATAGACTTTCAAATACTTCTTGGAGTGTTAATAATATTTTTTGAGGACTTATTTGCTTTAGCACTGTTTTTCACAAAAAATCTTAGGACAGCAGGTACCATTGCTATCCCTGTTTTTGCAGAGAGTAATCAGGATTAGCAGGATTAAGTAACTTGCCTGCAGTCAACACTTGGTAGGTGGTAATGAAATAGTAGATAGATGTGGTGAGAATGAAACCCAGGTCTGCCAGACTCAAGAGTTCCTAGAACTGTGTTATATTACCTTAGACTAGTAGAGCATAACATAAAACCACAGATGTCAAAATTAACTTGTCTGATGAGTGTGAAATGAGGCACCCACTAATGTGTCATAGTAATACATGCCTAAATATTTAATACCTTTAATTTCAGTCTGTGACTGTGCCAACCAGTGTCGTCACAGTTACTCCTGGAAAGCCACTGAATACTGTAACTACCCTGAAGCCTTCAAGTTTGGGAGCATCATCCACTCCTTCAAATGAGCCCAATCTTAAAGCAGAGAACTCAGCAGCTGTTCAGGTTAATCTTTCTCCGGTAAGCTCTTACTTGCACCTTATATAAATCTTGTTCCTTGCAAGATTTTTTGAATTGTTTGCTCACTAACACTTGTGTTTGCTTATATTTACATTTTCATATTTAGACAATGCTAGAAAATGTGAAGAAATGCAAGAACTTCCTTGCAATGTTAATAAAACTAGCATGTAGTGGATCACAGTCCCCAGAAATGGGACAAAATGTGAAGAAGCTGGTGGAACAACTTTTGGTAAGTAGTGCTATAAAATCCTGCAGGTTCTGGTGGAATCCATATAACATGTTTTAATTGGGAAATGCATATTTTTAAATGATATTTATTTTAATTAATTAATTAATTAATTAATTAATTTTTTTGAGACAGAGTCTTGCTCTGTTGCCCAAGCTGGAGTGCAGTGGCGTGATCTCGACTCACTGCAACCTCTGCCTCCTGGGTTCAAACGATTCTCGTGCCTCACCTTCTCGAGTAGTTGGGATTACAGGTGTGCACCACCACACTCTGCTAATTTTTGTATTTCTAGTAGAGATGGAGTTTTGCCATGTTGGCCAGGCTGGTCTCAAACTCCCTGGCTTCAAGTGACGCACTCGCCCTGACTTCCCAAAGTGCTGGGATTACAGGCATGAGCCACCAAGCCCAGCCTGAGATTTATTTTAAATGTAGTTCTTGATAAATTTTGTCTTTTGCTTCTTGAAAGCTTTGTAAAGATTATTAATCTTGGCTAGATAAACCTATTGTATATTTCTTTTAAAATTTACCTTTTAAAATTGTTTATGTTTAAGATATGCAACATGATATTTTGATATATATATTATTTCTGTACATCAGTCTTGCCTCCCTTACCATACAGAGGGCCTCGGAGAGAAGAAGGTTCATTATTTAGTCAATAGGAAATTGTTGTTAGAATTATGAAATCTTGCCTGGGTGCAGTGGCTCATGCCTGTAATCCCAGCACTTTGGGAGACCGAGGCAGGTGGATCGCCTGAGGTCAGGTGTTTGAGACCAGCCTGGCTAACATGGTAAAACCTTGTCTCTACTAAAAATACAAAAATTAGCCAGGTGTGGTGGCACATGCCTGTAATCCCAGCTACTTGGGAGGCTGAGGCAGGAGAATCGCTTGAACCTGGGATGCGGAGGTTGCAGTAAGCTGAGATTGCACCACTGCACCCTAGCCTGGACAGCAGAGCAAGACTCTGTCTCCAAAAAAAAAAAAGAAAGAAAAGAATTATGAAATCCCAAAAAGCCAGGCTATCAATAGATAATGAAATTCAGTTCTCGTATGTCCAGATAGACACGAAGCTTTGGGACCACAAAAATTAGTTACTGCTCTTAGGCCTCACTTTCCTTATCTATAAGATTCTCATCTTACAGATGAGAATGTTAAACATGATGATCATTGATATTTTTATGAGTGCCAAGGTGCTATGTCTTTTAGCCACCAAATTATATGCCTTTGGTTTCTTACGTCCTCTTTCAGGTAAAATATATAGGTACACTAAAAAGAGTGAAGGTGGAAGTTAGCAAATATTTCATATTATATGCTTAAGGCATGCTGAGGACGTAACAGACAAATGGATTTGGATTTTTTGAACTACTATAATATACAGATTTCTCTCACCACATAATTAGAATTTTATTTTCACATAAAATTGTCCTTTTTTCCCCAGTAGAAAATGTGTATATTTCAATTATCATACAGCATAAACAAGCTTAGTTTATAAATATTAAAATACCGTCTTTACTACTGTTTTTAACGCTGCCTGTAAGATGTTAGAAATAAAGCACACTTGAAATGGTTAGTTTTCATTTGGGAAGATGTTTTATTTCGGATGTCTAAAATACGTCATACTAACAAATTTTAATTCAACTTTTGGGTGTCTTTTTAAAAGTAAACATTGAGCTTTTGATCTTCCCTTTTCAAGGTATGCTAGTTTGGAAAGGGGATATGATGACTTGTTTCTCTGAAATGGAATACTCTAGATGAAGAGACATGATGGAAAGGAACACATATCCCATAAAATATTAAACATGGGTGAATTTTATGGACAGATAGGAGCAGTTAGGAATTAATCAAATATTGCCTCTAGTTTTAAGATCTGTTTACTTTAGAACGACTAAACAGCAGTTCTAAAATAATTTGGTTTCAGGATACCTTTATATTCTGAAAACTTGAGGACTCCCCAAGGCATTTTGTTTTTGTGGGGTTAACATTAAAACTGAAAAATGTTTAACATTTTTTTATTAAAAAAAATTTTTTTGAGGCAGGGTCTTACTCTGTCACCCAGGCTGGAGTGCAGTGGCATGAACAAGGCTCCCTGCTGTCCTGACCCTCCTGGGATCAAGCAATCCTACCACCTCAGCCTCCCAGGTAACTGGGACCACTGACATGTGCCACCACTCCTGGCTCATTTTAAAAATTTTTTTGTAGAGACAGGGTCTTGCTATGTTGCCCAGGCTGATCGCAAGCTCCTGAGCTCAAGTAATCGTCCCACCTCGGCCTGGCAGTGCTAGGATTACAGACGTGAGCCACCGTGCCCAGCTTGTTTATTAAAAAATAACAGTAAACCCATTAAGTGTTAACATAACTAACATTTAAGTGAAAACCGAGTTTCCAAAACAACAACAAAATTGAATGAGAAGAGTGGCATTGCTGTACCAATTTTGCAAATCTCCTTAGTGGCTGACCTAATGGAAAACAGCTGGATTCTCATATGTTCTTCTGCATTTAGTCTGTTTTGTGATATGTTATTTTTTTGGAAGTATTTGGAGAATATCTGGTCTTGTGAAGAGAGGTGGTTGGAATAGTGATTATCTTATTAAAATAGCTTTTCTCCAGATCATGGTGGATAGTCTTTAGAGTCTACTGGTTTATCTTGCACCCTGAATGGATCTTTTAGCCACGTATGATTTTTGTAATGACATTCATCGTTCATTGGGAGAAATACTGGTTCACTGAGTTATGCAGATCTTTCAGATGTTTCCAGATTTATTATTTAAGATATAAAAATAATATGCTCATTAAATTCACCAACCTTATTAGAAAATTCTACCAGGAAGCTATCAAGCTCAGAATAGTTGTTATACATTTTTCAAAATTGTAATTTTGTCTTGAGAGCTTTAATTTTTATCATTAGCGACAAATACTATCAATTGTTTTCCTCACTATTAGAGGTTTAGTTTGTTCTTGAGAAAATATCTAACAAATACCCAAGTCTGAATAACTACAATTGCTTTGCCATTCTTTTCAGTAAAAATGGAAAAAAGTGGCTAGTTTAGCTAGCGACTCAATTACAGTACTTTTCCTAGATTCTCTTACTTTGATCTGCAACAGAAATGCTTTATGTATGGTTTCTATTTTGTTATACACAATTAAAGAGGTTTCTACTGCAGAGTTGAGATTTAGTAAAGTTAATTTTTACTGCTTCATCCAAGGATGTTTCAAAGTGAAATTGGCTCTATTTTTTTTTTATTTTTATTTTTTAGAGTAAGAGTCTTGCTCTGTTGCTCAGGCTGCAGTGCAGTGGCATGATGCTAGCTCACTGCAGCCTCAAACTTAGGGCTTAAGGGCTCCTTCCACTTCACCCTCCAAAAGCTAGGACTAGAAGTGTGTGCCATCATGCCCAGCTAATTTTAAAATATTTTTTTTTGTAGTGACAGGGTCTCACTGTGTTGCCCAGGCTAGTCTCCCAACTCCTGGCCTCAAGTGATCCTGCACCCTTGGCCCTCCAAAGTACTGGGATTACAGGTGTGAGCCACTGAGCTTGGCCTTCTTTTTTTTTTTTTCCTCCAAGCACATAGCACTGTAGAATGTGATGATGGCTGTTGCACTTTGCCATTGCCTTTCTTACCAGTAGTTTAACCCATTATTGCCTTTGCACCATCTGTGCAAATATTAGCTTAGTGAAAAAGGCTTTCTCTCCAAGATACTAGTATTAATGGAAAATAATGTAGACCACATATACTCCTGAAATGCTTAATAGTGTAAGCATTGTGTAAAGGTTCCTCAGTTCTTTGGAACTGCTGTTATGGATTTACAGTGTCATTCTGAAAATAGTCTTGCAGATCCATAGCCAATATCATACTGAATGGGCAAAAGCTTGAACCATTTCCCTTGAGAATTGGAACAAGACAAGGTCTCACCATTCCTATTTAACATAATACTGGAAGTTCTAGCCAGAGCAGTCAGGCAAGAGAAAGAAATAAAAGGCCTCCAAATAGGAAATAAAGGAGTAGAACTCTGTCTTCACTGATGATATGATTCTATGCCTAGAAAATCCTGAAGACTCTGCCAAAAGGCTTCTAGAACTGATAAACGACTTTAGTAAAGTTTCAGGGTATAAAATCAGTGTTCAAAAATCAGTAGCATTTCTATACACCAAAAACGTTCTAGCTAAGAGCCACATCAAGAGCACAGTCCCATTTACAATAGCCACACACACAAAAATGAAGTACCTGGGAATATAGCTAACCAAGGAGGTGAAAGATCTCTACAAGGAGAAATACAAAACACTGCTGAAAATTCATGCTTATGGATTGAAAGAATTGATATCATTAAAATAGCCATACTGCCCAGAGCAATTTACAGATTCAGTGTTATTCCTGTCAAACTACCAATGTCATTTTTCACAGATTTAGAGAAAACTATTTTAAAATTCATATAGGACCGAAAAAGACCCTGAATAGCCAAAACAGTCCTAAGCAAAAAGAACAAACCCAAGTGGCATCACATTACCTGACTTCAAACTATACTGTAAGGCTACAGTGACCCAAACAGCATGGCACCGATACAAAAATAGACACATAGACCAATTGAACAGAATAGAGAACCCAAAAATAAAGCTGCACACCTACAACTATCTAATCTTTGACAGTGTTGACAAAAATAAGTAATGGGGCCTGGCCACAGTGACTCATGCCTATTATAATCCCAGCACTTTGGGAGGCTGAGGCAGGTGGATCACTTGTGGTCAGGAGGTTGAGACCAGTATGGCCAACATGGCGAAACCCCATCTCTACTAAAAAAATATAAAAATAAGCTGGGTGTGGTGGCATATGCCTATAGTCCCAGCTACTCAGGAGGCCGAAGCAGGGAAATTGCCTGAACCCAGGAGGGGGAGGTTGCAGTGGGCCAAGATCATGCCACTACACTACAGCCTAGGTGACACAGTGAGACTCCATCTAAAAAAAAAAAGTAGTGGGGAAAGGACTGATTCTTCAAATGGTGCTGGGATAACTGGTTATCTATGTGCAGAAGAATGAAACTGGACCCCTACTTTTCACCATATATAAAAATTAACTTGAGATGGATTAAAGATTTAAATGTATGACCTCAAATTGTAAAAGTCCTAGAAGAAAACCCAGGAAATACCCTTTCTGACATTGGCCTTGGCAAAGGATTTGTGGCTAACTCTCCAAAAGAAGTTGCAACAAAAACAAAAAATGACAAGTGGAACCTAACTAAACTAAGAGCTTCTGCACAACAGAAGATACTATCAACATAGTAAACAGACCACCTACAGAATGGAAGAAAATATTTGCGAACTATGTATCTGACAAAGGTCTAATATACAGAAAAAATCAGGAACTTAAACAAAAATCAACAAGAGAAAAACAACCCCATTAAAAAATGGGTAAAGGACATGAACAGACACTTTTGAAAAGAAGACATACAAGCAGCCAACAAACATGAAAAGATGCTCATCATCACTAATCATCAGAGAAATGCAAATCAGAATCACAATGAGATACCATCTCATGCTAGTCAAAATGGCTGTTATTAAGAAGTGAAAAAACATGCTGGTGGGGCTGTGGAGAAAAGCGAACACTTATACGCTGTTGGTGGGAATGTAAATTAATGTGGCCATTGTTGAATGAAGATTTCTTAAAGAACTAAAAATAGAACTACCATTTGACCCAGCAATGCCATTACTGGGTATATATCCAAAGGAAAATAAATCATGCTATAAAAAAGACATACGCCCTTGTATGTTTATTGCAGCACTACTCAGAACAGCCAAGACATAGAATCAGCAGAGGTGTTCATTGACAGTGGGATGGATAAATAAAAAGTGGTACATATACACCATGGCATACTACACAGCCATAAAAAAGAACAAGATCATGTCTTTTGTAGCAACATAAATGGCCATTATCCTAAGCAAATTAATGCAGGAATAGAAAACCAGATACTACATGTTGTCACTTATAAGTGGGAGCTAAACATTAAGTACACATGGACATAAAGGTGAGAACAACAGACACTGAGAACTACTAGAAAGTGGGAGTGAGGGGGCGTGAGGGCTGAAAAACTACCTCCCAGGTAACTGTGCTCACTACCTGGGTGATGAGTGTACCTGGTACACTACCTGTACCCCAAACTTGTACCTCCTGATTCTAAAATAAAAGCTGAATTTTTTTTTTTTTAAATCTAAGGTCATAGTTACCTTTCCTTGAATGCTCCTTCCATGACTTCATGAAGAAAAAACCAGATGTTCTCTGTCACCACACAATTACAATCTTTATTAAGTATAAAATATGTCCTAGTAGGCAAAATTTTAAAAACTATATTTTATACATTTGAAAAGAATAAGATAATTCAATCAGCTACATCTTACACATTATCACTGGCATCAAGGTATTTTGGAAATATTTCTACTAATTCTGGAAATGTTGTCCCTGACTCTTGTGTGCAAAGAACAGCAACAAACTAGCAGATTAATTTCCAAATTGTTTTAGAGAACTTAAACACCAAGGTCTCCAAACTGAATAACTTACTGTTTCCTACCCTAAGAAATTTAAGACACCTGTGCCTTCACTTCTTAATTGTTCTTAACAGATTGTAATAATGTAGTATTACTCGGCCTGTCAGCTCTTCTCTTTGCTTCCTGGGATCTTTAAAAGAAAAAAAAATCACCCTTCATTGTATTCTCTATGAATAAACATCTCTATCATTTATGCTTACACATTTCATAACTGGCATGAAAAAAAGCCTATATTTAATTCACTTTATCATTTGTGAAAAGTTTGCTATATCTACAATCATGAATTATATACTTGTCTCTTTTAAAATATTTGTAGACTTAAAATTATTTCTGTTTCTCCCATCCCTCAGGATGCAAAAATCGAAGCAGAAGAATTTACTAGGAAACTGTATATTGAACTTAAGTCTTCACCTCAGCCTCACCTGGTTCCTTTTCTTAAGGTAGAGTTATGTTTCACTTAGAAGAAATAATTTGGATTAGATTACTCTAAAATAATTAAAAACTGGACTATTTCAATATGACAGCAGTTGAATATGAAGATACTGACAGTGTGGGAGAAACCTGAGTTTTTTTTTTTTTTGTAAGTGTTTTGTAAGCTGTAAAGCATATTTGTAATATTCTTTTAATTTGAACACTTTGAAAAAAGAGAAGTAACATTTTATTCATGAACATAAGTTCATGATTATATTGTTTAATGCTTGTGTAAGAATATACAGACATACCGCAGAGATATTGCAGGTTTGGTTTCAGACCACCATAAGAAAGCTAGTATCACAATAAAGTGAGTCATATAAAATTTTTGGTTTCCAAATGCATATAAAACTTTTTATGGTATGCTTTATTAGGTTTATAATAGCATTATATTTGAAAAAACAATTACATAGGTGAATTAAAAAATACTTTATTGCTAAAAAGTGCTGTCAATCATCTGAACCTTCAGCAAGTTATAATATTTTGATGGTAAAGAGTCTTACCTCAATGTTGATGGCTTTTGACTGGTCAAGGTGGTGGTCACTGAAGGTGGTCACACCCAGCTGTGGCAATGTCTTAAATTAAGACAACAGTGCAATTTGTGTCATCAGTTGATTCTTCCCTTCACGAAAGATTTCTCTGTAGCATGCAGTGCTGTCTGATAGCATTTCACACACAGCAGAACTTCTTTCAAAATTGGAGTCAGTTCTCTCATACCCTGCCATTGCTTTATTAACTAAGTTGTTGTCATATTCTAAATCCTTTGTTACCATCCTAACAACATTTATAACATTTGACTAGGAGTAGCTTCCATTTCAAGAAACCACTTTCTTTGCTCATCTGTAAGAAGCAACTCCTCATCTCTTCCAGTTTTATCATGAGATTGCAGCAATTCGGTCACATCTTCAGGTTCCACTTCTAACTGTGGTTCTCTTGCTGTTTCTGCCATATCTGCAGTGACTTCCTCCACTGAAGTTCTGAACCCCTCAAAATCATCCATGAGGATGGGGATCCACTTCTTATAAACTCCTGTTAGTGTTGATATTTTGATCTCCTGCCATGACTCACAAATATGCTTAATGGCATCTAGAATGGTGAATCTTTTCCAGAAAGTTTTCAGTTGACTTTGCCCCCGAATTGATCAGAGGAATCACTGTCTGTGGCAGCTGTAGTCTTACAAAATCTATTTCTTAAATAATACTTGAAAGTAAAAATTACTCCTTGATGTATGTGGACTGCAGAATGGATGTGTTAGCAGACAGGAAACCAATATTGATCTTGTACATCTCCATCAGAATTTTCGGGTGACGAGGTATATTGTCAATGAGTGGTAATATTTTGAAAAGAATCCCCCCACCCCCCGCCTGAGCAGTAGTTCTCAACAGTGGGCTTAAAATATTCAGTAAACCATGCTGTGGATAGATGTGCTGTCATCCATGCTTTGTTCATTGATAGAGCACAGGCAGAGTAGATTTAGCATAATTCTTAAGAGTCCTGGAATTTTTGGAATAGTAAATGAGCATTGGCTTCCACTTGAAGTCACCAGCTACATTAGCCCCTAACAAGAAAGTCAGCCTGTCCTTTGAAGCCTTGAAGCCATGCGTTGACTTTTCCTCAGCAAAAAGCTATGAAAGACCTAGCTTCCTTTAATAGAAGGTTGTTTTTGTCTCCATTGGAAATCTGTTGTTGGCCAGGCGTGGTGGCTCACGCCTGTAATCCCAGCACTTTAGGAGGCCGTGGTGGGCAGATCACCTGAGGTTAGGAGTTTGAGACCAGCCTGGCCAACATGGAGAAACCCTGACTCTACTGAAAAAAGTTAAAAAATTAGCTGGGCATGGTAGCGCATGCCTATAGTCCCACCTACTTGGGAGGCCGAGGCAGGAGAATTGCTTGAACCCGAAAGACAGAGGTTGCAGTGAGCCAAGATCGTGCCATTGCACTGTAGCCTGGGTGACAAGAGCAAGACTCTGTCTCAAAAAAAAAAAAAAAATCTTAGCTATATCTTCTGTATGATTTGCTGCAGTTTCTGCATCAGTACTTGCAGCTTTACCTTGTACTTTTATGTTAGTTATCAAGAGAGCTTCTTTCCTTAAACCTCATGAGCCAGCCTCTCCTAACTTCATACTTTTGTTCTGTAGCTTCCTCATTTTTCAGCCTTCATAGAATTGAAGAGTTAGTGCTGTACTCTGGTTTAGACTTTTGCTTAAGGGAATGTTGTGGCTGGTTTGATCTTCTGTCCACACCACTCAAACTTTCCATGTCACCAATAAGGCTGTTTTGTTTTCTTACCATTTATGTGTCACATGGAGTAGCCCTTTGAAGTTCCTTTAAGAACTTTTCCTTTGCATTCACAACTTGGCTGTTTGACACAAGAGCCCTAGCTTTCCATCTCTGTTGGCTAAACAAATGAAAACTCCAGGGATGAAAAGGCAGAACCTACTAGTTTTTAGTTTGAACTGCCTTTACTCTTTAAGTAGGATACAAAGATAGATGGTGACAGTCAGAAAGTGTGCTTGGCTGGGTGTGGTGACTCACACCTGTAATCCCAGCACTTTGGGAGGTTGGCGAATCACCTGAGGCGAGGAGATGGAGACCAGCCTGACCAACATGGTTGTCTCTACTAAAAAATACAAAAATTAGCCAGTGGTGGCATGTGCCTGCAGTCCCCGCTACTCAGGAGGCTGGAGAATCGCTTGAACTTGGGAGGCAGAGGTTGCAGAAAGCTGAGATCGCACCACTGCACTCCAGCCTGGGCAACAGAGTGAGACTCTGTCTCAATAAAAAAAAAAAAAGAAAGTATGCTAGCTCAATTCTTTCAGATCATAAAATTCACTTTGTATTTAATTTTGTTTTGATTTAAAGATATTTCTTTGTTTTTATTAAAAAAATTTTTTTTTTGAGATGAGGTTTTGCTCTGTCACCCAGGCTGGGGTATAGTCATGTGATCACAGCTCTGTGCAACTTCAACCTTCCAGGCCCAAGTGATCCTCCCGCCTCAGCCCCTGCAACAGTTGGGACTACAAGGATGCACCACTATGCCCTGCTAGTTTTTGTGTTTTTTGTAGAGACAGGGTTTTACCATGTTGCCCAGGCTTTTAAAGACTATTTCTTCCTTTCCTTTTTTTTGGGGGGGGGGATGGGGTTTTACTCTGCCACCCAGGCTGGAGTGCAGTGGCATGATCTCAGCTCACTGCAACCTCTACCTCCCGAGTAGCTGGGACTACAGGTGTGTCCCCACCATGCCTGACTAATTTTTGTATATTTTGTATAGATGGGGTTTTGCCATGTTGCCTAGGCTGATCTCAAACTCCTGGCTTCAAGTGATTGCTTTCTTTGGACTCCCAGAGTGCTGGGATTACAGGCATGAGCCACTGCACCTATTTCTATCCAAAGTTTGAAAGTTACTTAATGAAGAGACCTAGATTCTGCTGTGGTTTAAATAAACTTAAAAATGCTGAAGTTATTAATGGTCTATTATAGGGTTTAGATGATTATAGAAAAGTATCATACATGTTGTACCAAATTGATATTGAGGGAATACAAATAAGTTTAATACTGAGATATAGTAATTTCATATTGGAAAACAAGCACTTTTGAGCTTCAAATTGATTGTATTCTGGATATTGACAGGCTGTAAGTAAGTGATACCAGCTGTCTTCAACTGAAATACTTGATACGCTTTTGATTGGTTTTAAGTTGTAAAGGTATGAAATACCACATTTTGTTTTACAAGTAGCTGATTTGTTAGCAGTGTTTTTTTCCATTCCTCTACGTTTCCAGAAAAGCGTGGTTGCCTTACGACAACTTCTGCCTAACTCCCAGAGCTTCATCCAGCAATGTGTTCAGCAGACCTCTAGTGAGATGGTCATTGCTACCTGTACTACAACAGTAACAACTTCTCCTGTGGTGACAACAACAGTGTCCTCAAGCCAGTCTGAAAAGTCCTTTATTGTTTCTGGAGCAACAGCACCCAGAACTGTGTCAGTGCAAGCTTTGAACCCACTTGCTGGTCCAGTGGGAGCAAAAGCTGGAGTTGTGACACTTCATTCTGTGGGCCCAGCTGCTGCAACAGGAGGAACAACATCTGGAACTGTTTTGCTTCAGACTTCAAAATCACTTGTGACATCTGTACCAAACACAGTGACCACGGTCTCACTGCAACCTGAAAAGCCAGTTGTCTCTGGAACAGCAGTAACACTGTCCCTTCCAGCAGTAACTTTTGGAGAAACTTCAGGTGCAGCTATTTGTCTTCCATCTGTGAAACCTGTTGTTACTTCTGCTGGGACCACATCTGACAAGCCTGTTATTGGGACTCCAATTCAAATCAAACTTGCCCAGCCAGGCCCTGTCCTTTCACAACCAGCTGGGGTTCCACAGGCAGTTCAAGTCAAGCAACTAGTGAGTAACATTTTGTTTCTTCCTCAGTTATTTATTTTGAAAATTTTGAACATTCGGAAAACTGGTAAGACTAGTAAAAAAAACTGGCAAGGCTGTATACTGTTTACAGGTTTGACCAATTACATTTTTTTTTTTGCCTTATTTGCTTTGTTTTCTTCTTTCTGCTCACACCTATAAACACACATGTAAGTCTTTGTTTGTTTGTTTGTTTGTTTAAGATAGAGAGAGTCTCACTCTCGCCCAGGCTGGAGTGCAGTGGCAGTGGCACAATCTTGGCTCACTGTAACCTTCGCCTCCCAGGTTCAGGCAATTCTCATGCCTCATCCTCCTGAGTAGCTGGGATTACCGGTGTGCACCACCACGCTGGCTAATTTTTGTATTTTTGTTAGAGATGGAGTTTCTCCATGTTGGCCAGGCTAGTCTTGAACTCCTGGCCTTAAGTGATCCACCCGCCTTGGCCTCCCAAAGCACTGGGATTACTGACAGGCATGAGCCACCACACCCAGCAGCAAACACGTAAGTCTTTACTGAACCATCTGAGAGTGGTTGCAAAAATTATGACAATGCACAGTGTATGTATCTCCTAAAAGGTTTTTTTTTTTTGTAAAACATAACCACAACATACCTATTGTCACACACAGGAAATTAATATTGGTACAGTATTTCTGTAATTGTCCCAATAATGTCTTTTAACTTTTACTTTTTTGTAGAGAGAGAGTCTTGCCATGTTGCCCAGGCTGGTCTCAAACTCTTGGCCTCAAGTGATTCTCTCAACTTCGACCTCCCAAAGTGTTGGTATTACAGACATGAGCCACTGTACCCGGCTCATTTAATCTAGAATACTTTTCTAGCTTTTTGTGGTTGTTCATTATATTGTAGTGTTTTAAGTGCCCATAATATCTGCAGAATATTCCTTTGTTTTGTCTGATTGTTGTGTTTTTTTCCTCAACTTAGTAGGTTGGGAGGTTCTTGGGTGAAAGAAGGAAATTTTAACTGTTTGTCGATTAGTGTTTAGAATGTTCTTCTTTATTTAAGAAAAGATAAGTTTTACCAAAAGACTGTGAAAGTATTGTTAACTCATGGGGGATACTACATGGTGCATTAATTAAAAATCATAATGTTTTCAGTAAAGTTCTTCCCTATCTTCTATGATAACAGAGCTTGCTGTTCTTTTGGTGAATGTCCTTTTTCTCTTTTATAATGCTTTGCATTAGAGGCTGTGTTTTAAATCTCTGTTTTGGTTCATTCTGCTTCTTGTGTAGCCTTTCCAGCCTTGTTTGTGTTATCAGAATAAGAAGTATCTGAGTGATTGTTATCTGAGGCAACAGGGCAGCTTTGGACATAGAACGAAAGGGGTTGATCCGTGACCAGAATTGGAGAGTAGTTGAACTCTTGAGCAGACAGAGTGATGGTCATTTCCTGGGCACTAATCTTTTATCATCCCTTCCCACTCTGCATCTCATTTTCAAATGGAGAAATGTAACTGCCTTGCAGGATTTCTCTTGGGTGCCTGAATTTAATCTCAGAGATGAAACATTTTCAGAAGCAATGATTCTTAAACATTGTTCTGGTCAGCCAGGTTGGAGAACCACTGGAATAGAGGAGTTGCCCCAATGAAAGGCCTCTTTTTGGTAGTACTGAACAGAATTGAAATCCTCTTTATGTGTCATAATTGATTCTTGAATCAATGCTAATCTTTATTGAGCATCTATAGCATATAGGTCCCTAAGGTGAAATAATACTTTATAGCTACATAGTTTTAAAAGCATGTCATTATGTGCTATAGATTTTAAAATAATTTTATGATAAAAAGGTTGGGAGAAAACTAAGAATCCAGAAATTCTGAGCCGACTCATCCAGTAACAGTCAAGTGGCCGGGCATGACAGCTCATGCCTGTAATCTCAGCACTTTGGGAGGCCAAGGCGGGCAGATCACCTGAGGTCAGGAGTTTGAGACCAGCCTGCCCAACACATCTTTACTAGTAGAGAAGCCCCGTCTCTACTAAAAATACAAAAATTAGCCGAGTGTGGCGGCGGGCACCTGTAATCCCAGCTACTCGGGAGGCTGAGGCAGGAGAACGGCTTGAACCAGGGAGGCAGAGGTTGCAGTGAGGCGAGATCGTGCCACAGCACTCCAGCCTGGGTTACAACAGCGAAACTCTGTCTCAAAAAAAAAACAAAAGCAAAACAAAACAAAAAACAGTCAAGTAATGGATCTCAGACTAGAACCCAGATGATCTTTCCATTAGGGTATGGTGCTCTTAGAACTTCTAGGTTTCTGGAATGTCCTGAAGCAGGAGCTGTCTCATGATAATATCTTGACAGCATTTTTGTTTGTAGGTTTGACTTGTTATACATTTTTTTTTTTTTTTTTTTTTTGAGACGGAGTCTCACTCTGTCGCCCAGGCTGGAGTGCAGTGACCGGATCTTGGCTCACTGCAAGCTCCGCCTCCTGGGTTTACGCCATTCTCCTGCCTCAGCCTCCCCAGTAGCTGGGACTACAGGCACCTGCCACCTTGCCCGGCTAGTTTTTTTGTATTTTTTAGTAGAGACGGGGTTTCACTGTGTTAGCCAGGATGGTCTCCATCTCCTGACCTCGTGATCCACCCGTCTCGGCCTCCCAAAGTGCTGGGATTACAGGCTTGAGCCACCGCGCCCGGCCTGACTTGTTATACATTATAAATCATTTCAATAAAGAAATAATGCAAAAAAATCTGATGGTAAATTTTAGGGTTTTTTTTTACTTCCTACCCTACCTTCATTTTTAATAATTTAATTTTCCCTGTGAATTCTGCTTTCTTGTCTGTCCTTTGTTTTAAGTTTAGCCAGTAAATTTGATGTTAGTATTTACACCTACCTATTTAAAGTGGCAAGAGCCCGAGTGGCCAGACACTGAAGATGGATTGTAATTTATTTCACAACAGATTTACCTGGAGCAAAACAACATAAACCATTCTATATGGTAATGCCATCGAGATGATTGAACTAGGGCATTCTTTCAAATAAACTAAGTTAGAAAATTAATATTACTCAAGTTTGAAAGTTAATTAAGGAATACCATCAGTGAATCCATTATAAACCATAGTCCAATTTAATCCTAGTTCTAAGTGAGGAGAAAAACACTCATGTTGCTATAAAACAACATATTCCTTGTAGCTTATAAGAAATATAGCAAATAGTCATTTAAAATATAAGAATTACTGCACTGGATCAAATCTGGGGTTCATCTAACTCCATATGGTCTGAAGAATACACACATTTCTTTTAATAATCATAGATTTAAAAATTCCTTTTTAATGTTTCTCGTTTGTGTGTGTGTGTGTGTGTGTTTGAGACAATGTCTCACTTCTGTCACCCAGGTTAGAGTGCATGATCATGGCTCACTGCAGTCTTGACTTTCCAGGCTCAGATGATCTTGCCACCTCAGCCTCCTGACTAGCTGGGACTGCAGGAGCAGGCCATCACACCTGGCTAATTTTCTTGTGTTTTTAGTAGAGACAGGGTTTTGCCATGTTGCCCAGGCTAATCTCGAACTCCTGAGCTGAAGTGATCTGCTTAGTACTGTGGTTTTATATGGTACTTTCTTTGAAAGAACATTAATGAATTCTCTTACATTAGCACTCATTTTGTTTTTCCTAGTAGATGTTCAGGAGTATGCCTCCCATATTTTTGTTAGACTAGACACATATATTGTTCCAGGTGTTAGAGTCATTAAGATGAGAAGTGATGGGGATCAAAGGTTGTTAAGTCCCAACTCGAAACTTTGTGTTATATTTTTGTGTCCCCATCAGAAATGATATGAAGACTAACTGGTGTCAGCCTAAATAACAAAGAGGTTCTTTAAAAGAATAGGATATGTAATTGGGAATGGAGCATTGCAATTGGAATACAGGTACCGTAGTAAACTGCGTGTATTCAGGGAGATAAAGGAAGACAAAGGTTTTTTTATTTTAATTTTAAAGACTCAGGGTTTCATTTTGTTGCCTAGCCTGGAGTGCAGTGGTGCCATCGTGGCTCACTGCAGCCTCGATCTCCTGGGCTCAAGCAATCCTCCTTCCTCAGCCTCCTGAGTAGCTAGGACTACAGGTGCATGCCATCATGCCTGGCTAATTAAAAACTTTTTATTTTGGTTAGAGACAGGGTCTTGCTATATTGCCCAGTCAGGTCTCAAAATCCTGGCCTCAAGCAGTCTTCCTGAGTAAAGGAGGACAGGTTTTAAAAGGAAAAATGAGAAGAATTACATAGTTGTTTTGAAATGATTATCCTTGACTACAAAGCTCAGTAACAAGGGTGACACCAGTCCAGGTTTAAATAGGCAGTTGCTGAGCAGATGATGTCCTTGCAGAAGTATTTTTTGTGTACCGTTGCTGTGGCCTTTGTGCAAGGTTGTGGTTTTGGCGGTCTATTGGGATAGTTTTTGTGATTAGGCATACAAGCATGAGAACCCTCTCTTCTTAGTCTTCCTTCCCTAGCTCTATTTGTTAGAGTTTTGTTTTTTGTTTTCTTTCAAACACAAGTGACTTCATTTTGAGTCTGACAGCTTTCACACTGGTAAACAATTTTTGAATATTACTGTCTTTCATAATTAAAATACTGACAGGAATACCTAATAAGGAGCATCAAGGAGGACAGAGCAGATAACCAGAAAACAAGCTGGGAGTGTTTCTCTTGAGTTTCAGTCTGAATGCATAAAATAGTACCTGTATATTACTTTGTATAATTTAAGCCTGATCCTTAGAACTACAGTACATAAATATGATCTCAGCTTCATTGAAATGTATCATTTTTAAAAGAGTTCTTGTCTATTCTCAAAGAATAAAGGCAATTGAATTATTCTGACTAATATTTCTTCTCTAGGGGCATTAGTTGCTGTATGATTACTTACCAGGACATGTTGTGTTTCTTGTTACTTTTTAAAAGTAATACACATAAGTTGAATAAATTGAACTCCAAAAATTCTGTTTAGAACTCTGTCTTTTGGCAAGACCATGGCACATTTATATTTGCCATATATGAGTCTAAGTTCACCATCAACAGCTGGCTCAAATACATGATGACTGTTTTTCTACCTGTTTTGTTTTGTCTTGTTTTTTTGAGACAGGGTCTCACTGTGTCACCCAGGCTGGGGTGCAGTGGTGCAATCTCGGCTCACTGCAGCCTCCGCCTCCTGCTTTCAAGCGATGGTTTAAGAAAATAATTTAGTCTAGATGCGCTGGCTCACGCCCTGTGTCATCCCCGCTGGGATTACACCTGTAATCCCAGCACTTTGGGAGGCTCAGGTGGGCGGATCGCTTGAGGTCAGGAGTTCGAGACCAGCCTGGCTAACATAGTGAAACCTAGTCTCTACTAAAAATACAAAAATTAGCCAGGCATGGTGGCACATGCCTGTAATCCCAGCTACTCAGGAGGCTGAGGCATGAGAATCACTTGAACCTGGGAGGCAGAGGTTTGCAGTGAGCCAAGACGGTGCCACTGCACTGCAGCCTGGGTGACAGAGTAATATTCTGTCTCAAAAAAAAAAAAAAAAAAGAAAAGAAAAGAAAATACTTTGTTAAAATGGCACATAAAAAGTCCTTATCTTTTAAAGATGTATTTTGAAATATTTGTGGATAAAGCGATATATCTGAGATTTGCCTTAAAATAATTGAGGGTGGCAGGGAAGTGGGTAGGGGTATAGATGGAAACAAGATTGATCAAGAATTAATCATTGTTGAAGCTGGGTAGTGGTATAGGTGGTTTTGTTTTATCCTGTCTATTTTATATATGCTTTAAATTTTCACTGTAATTAACAATTGGAAATAGATTTATAGAGAGATTTAAATTGAGCATGGTGAAATAAAATTTTAAATTCCATTCTAAAATAATGTATGTGAAATAGTCATGTTTTTTACTTGTCAACAAGATAATTTTGCTTCGTACAAATTTAAAGTAGGCATTCTTGTTATGTTAATATAAAGGTATATTTATGGCTGGGTGAACACAGTCTGTTGTTTAAAACTGAAATCTTATCATTTTCTAAAGCCTTAAGTTGAACGACCATATTGATGGTTCTCATTGTTTCAGGTAGTTCAGCAGCCTTCAGGAGGCAATGAAAAACAAGTGACCACACTTTCACATTCCTCAACATTGACCATTCAGAAATGTGGACAGAAGACGATGCCAGTGAATACTGTAATACCTACCAGTCAGTTTCTTCCAGGTAGATGCTGGTCCATCTTAGTCCCATCATGCTGGGTTAGAACGTAGAGGGGTTTTGTATAACTTTTTTGTTGCTATGTTAAGTGAAGAGAGGCTTGGTCTTTTAAAGTTGGCACCTATTGAAAGAAAACAGAAAGATAATGATTAGATTTCTCTCCCCTGACAGAGTCTTGCTCTGTTGCCCAGGCTGGAGTACAGTGGCACAATCTCAGCTCAGTGAACGTCCACCTCCTGCGTTTAATCAGTTATCGTGTTCTCAGCCTCTTGAGTAGCTGGGATTACATGCGTGCACCACCACAGCTGGCTAATTTTTGTAGTTTTAGTAGAGACTGGGTTTTACCAGGTTGGCCAAGCTGGTCTCAAACTCCTGATCTCAAGTGGTCGATGCACCAACCTTGGCCTCCCAAAGTGCTGGGATTATAGGCGTGAGCCACTGCGCCCAGCTATGATGACATTTCTTTTTACATACATGTAAACTTTTTAGGGTTATATGTTGTTTTGGAATTTAAAAAAAACAGCTATTCATGGTATTCTGTAATTTGATAAAACAATCTATTAGTAAATAAGGACATTTAACTTATAAAATTTGCTATAGAATATTTCTTCTTAAAATGTAGTTCTTTCTCTACATACATACTTGTATGCATGTACATGTATACATATGTATGGAAATCAGTCTTACCCAAGTCAGGTAGACTGGGAAATCCGTCTTACCAATGTCAGGTAGAGCTTTATGTATTTTTAAAATACACCAATATAAGCAATGTATTATTAACATGTTTCAGATGCCTTTTACTTCATGGTATTTTTGTAATACTGCTAATTCCATAGACTAGCTAAAAAGAAATGGAAAGATTCTTATTTTATACGATTATTTCTTATTCAGGGAATAAATTCATTGTCATGTTTGAATTTAAGCATAGTTCTAGGGAAACTTGGAATTTTCTTTGATTATTCTATATATATTAAAACTGTTGTCCTGGATTTTCCTAATGTGACATGATTGCTTTTTTGTATTCTGTTTTTTTCTTGTTTTGTTTTTATAGCTTCCATTCTAAAGCAAATTACTCTGCCTGGAAATAAAATTCTGTCGCTTCAAGCATCTCCTACTCAGAAAAATAAAATAAAAGAGAATGGAACATCATGCTTCCGGTAAGAAAATAAATAGTTAAATTTGGTTTAAGGAAGTAATATTTTTTTAAAAGAGGAGAGATGACAAAATAATACCTTAATAAAATAGATGTACTGATGCCTTTTTACAAAGCTAACAGCATTTTATTGAGTATAATTTATAAACAATAAAGTGCACAACTATTAAATGTATAGCTCAGTGAATTCTGTCAAATATATATACCTGTGTAATCATCATGCCGATCAAGATACTGAACATATTCATCACCTTTATGCAACTTTGAAATCAATTACCCTTATCCCTTGCCTCTGGCAGCTACTGTTCTTATGTCCATCACGATAGATCATTTTTGTCTATTCTTGAACTTCACATAAAGTTCACATAAAGTTTTACGTTATCATGTACCCTTTTGCATTAGACTTTTAAACTCAGCATGTTTTTTTAGATCATCTGTGTCATTTTGAATATTAGACGAAGGTTTTTTTTGCATTGCCGAGAAGGATTTTATTTTATGAAATTAAATTTGTTGATCTTTTTTGCTATTGATGAACATTTGGGTGGTTTCCAGTTTTTCTGATGATAATATAATAAAGCTTCATGTACAGAATTTTGCGTGAACATATGCTTTTGCTATCGAGAAATATGACTGATGAGTCATTGGATAAGTGTAAACTTTGGTAAGGAAATTACCAAATTCTTTATCAAAATGACTGTGTCATTTTGCATTTCTGTCATTGATGATGAGAGTTCCAGTTGCTGTCCAACTTTGTGAGCATTTGGTAATTCTCAGTTCTTTTGATTTTTTTAAATCCATTTTAATAGGTGTATAAGTGGTTATTATTGTGGTTTTAGTTTGCATTTTTCAAATGGCTAAAGATGTTGATCATCTGCTTTTGTGCTTATTTGTTGTTTATATATCTTTGGTGAAGTGTGTGTTTAAATTTTTGGCCCATTTTGTTTCTTGCATTGGTTTCTTATGATCAAGAGTTTTAAGAGTTTATATATGTATAAACAAATGTTATACAAATGTTATTTTGTATATATATTTTACATACAATATATACAATTTATATACAATAAAAATATATATAGTATATATATTTATATATACAAAATATATAAACAAATTTTTTATATACCATTCCCTTTTAATTTTATTTTTACTATAAAATATATGAAAAAATATATACAAACTAAACATGTATATATATTTGTATAATATATTTATATGAATATTTATATTAAAAATATATTTGTCGTATATATACAAATATAACATTTGTATATATAGAAATTATGCAGTTAAAGTGGAGGAAAGCAGAGAAAATAGAACATGTACACAATAGTTTTTATATAGGTAATAGATGGGAATTAAAGGATGACGATTAAGAGAAAGGGCAAGCCTGAAACTGGAGATCTTCTGAAACAAAGCATAGGAGAAAATCTTTGTAACCTTGGGTTACACACATTTCTTAGATAACACATGAAAAGAGCGATCTACAAGAGGAAAAATTAATGAACTGGAATTCAGAAAATTAAAAAACTTTTGTTCTGTGAAAGACACTGTCAAGGAAATGAATAAACATGCCACAAGGAAAATATTTCCAAATTGTTTATCTGGCAAACACTTGGATCTTAAATATATATAATATATATTATATATATGTATATATTAATATATATATTAATTGCATAATGTATATGTATTTCAATATAACATTTGTATAAAATTTGTACCTTAATCTTCCTTCCTCATCCCTATGTACATTTTATTTGTAGGTCTACTTTTATATACATATGTTAAAATGTTCACCTTCGGTCTTTTTTTCTGACATGTTCTGTCATCTCTTGGTTGAACTTGAATGAAGTTCATCTGCTGGTAAATTCCTCAGAAAAGGCTCATAGGTGTAGAATTCCCTAAGTTATTAGTCCCTAACGTTTTTGGCACCAGGGAGTGATTTCATGGAAGTCAATTTTTCCACAGACCAGGATTGAGGGGGTGGGGATAGTTTCAAGATGAAACTATTCCACTTCAGATCATCAGGCATTAGATTCTCATAAGGAGCACACAGTCTAGCTCTCTCATATGTGCAGTTCACAGTAGGTTTGTGCTCCTATGAGAATCTAATGCTACCGCTGATCTGACAGGAGGTGGAGCTCAGGCAGTAATGCTTGCTTGTGCACCTCTCACCTCTTCCTGTGCAGTCCAGTTTCTGGGGACCCCTGTCCTAAATTGTTGTATGTTAAAACTATTTTTCAGTGTCTTTGATACTTGAAGGACAGCGTGGCTGGCTGTGAAATCAACACTTTCTGTATTACATTTTTTTTAAAATGTTGCCTCACCATTGTCTTGTTCTTATTTGATCTTTTTGTCTGAAGAACTTCGGGATTTTTTATTTTTGAAATCTCATAGTTTTGCACTAGAATATGTGGTGAAGGGGGTGGTTCCTCAATTCCTGTTCAGCCCTTTCAGTATGTAGATTCCGGTCTTTTGTAATTTTTGGAAAGCGTTCTTGGATTATAGTTTAAATATTAGTTCTTGTTCACGATTTTGTGTGTGTGTGTTTTTTCAGGGACTGTAATAGTATGCATTTTAGTCCTTTTGCCTCTCTTTCATTCCCATTACTTTGTCCCTGACCCTTTTTATACCCTTTATTTATGTCAGTTTTTCCCTTGTTTTTCCACCTTTCTTCAATGCCTCTTTTATTAGAGTTTTGTTTGTATCTGTTTGCCCTGGGAAACCTGTTTGGTCCTTTTTTGTGTTGCAGCAGTCTAAATTTTCCCCTTTTGCATTTTCTCCACTTCCAAATGGTGCTTCTCCGTCTCCTTTTTGCCTTTTATTCCTTCCAAGAATCTACACATTTCAATCTGCCAATTTAAATTGCATGTAGTCATGCTTTGATTTATGGGAACACCTTTTTAGCATCTTCTAACTTGGGATGTATTTAGTCTTATGCCCACCACTGGGTCTGCCCTGTCTCTGTTTTCTGCAGTTTTTTTTTTTTTCCATCTCTTTTTGCCTATAGCAAGCCTTGAGGCACGGGGTTGGGGGGCGGGGGTG
>NW_016820817.1:792220-836513 GCF_001698545.2 Rhinopithecus bieti | reverse complement strand
TGGGGGTGGGGAGGGGAGATGAGATTGAGAAAACGAAAAAGTTTGCATGGGATTTGTTGTTTTTTTTCCTTTATAGTTTGGAGTTTGAGTATTCTGGAAGACAGTAATCTAGGCAATCATCATCATATTCCAGTTTAATGATGCGACATAAAGCTAAACCCATGTACCAACTATCACTGTCAGGATACATGGAATATTTTCAATACCCCAGAAAGGTTCCTTTGCACTCCTTATCACCCAGTCCCCACATTACACCTCAGATTCTGGACAACTGTTGATCTGCTTTCTATCACTGTAGATTGGATTTGGATTTGTCCTTCTAGAGTTTTGCGTAAGTGGCATCTGTCAAAGTCAAATTAAAAATGTAGAGGTAGGCCGGGCACAATGGCTCATGCCTGTAATCCCAGCACTTTGGGAGGCCGAGGCAGGTGGATCACTTGATGTCAGGAGTTCGAGACCAGCCTGGCTAACATGGTGAAACTCTGTCTCTACTAACAATACAAAAATTAGCAGGGTATGGTGGTGCACGTCTGTAGTCTCAGATACTTGGGATGCTGAGACAGGAGAATCAGTTGAACCCTGGGAGATTGCAGTGAGCTGAGATTGTGCCACTGCACTCCAGAGCGAGACTCTTGTCTCATTTTTTTAAAAAAAATGTAGAAGTGAATCTCTAAATTTAACATTTTATTTGGTAAGAAAGAATTGCAGTTCAAAGCATACACACAGACCAGATAGTCTCTGGTATGTCCGAAGAACAAAGAGAAGGCTGGAGGTTAAAAAAGAGACATGAGATGAATTGCTGTTCGAGAAAATTCATTGTCACTGTTAAGGTTCTGGGAAGCTGGTCAGCTCTGATTGACATGTGAAGGTGGCAGGAAAAATAGTTCTAGGGTTGCAACAAGTTGTCTCAGCAGTTGCAGATTAAATTGGTCTCAGGTTACAACAGGCAGTTTCAGCAGCTGGACTCACAGAGAATTACATTTCTAGAGCAATGTTTTGTTGCCCTGCTTGCTTCCCCCCCCCACCCCCCCCGGCTTCTCTACTCTGTTTTAGTTGGTATTATGACATGGGTGACCCATTCATATCATCATTTCACACATCATAAGTTCTATTCTGTGTCTGCTCTTTTGCATAGATAATGGTAGATATACAACTGTTGTATGTATCAAAGTGCGTTTTTTATTGCTGGGATAATATTATAGAGGTTATATTGCTCTTGTTTGCACTGATTTTCACTTTAATCTAGTAGATGGATATTTGGGTTTTTTACGTTTTTGGTAATGATAATAAAGCTTTTGGAACACTATGTGGTCCTATGTCTTTGTATGGGATATAGATTTTCTTTTCTATAAATACATAGGAACAGAATTGCTAAGTCATATGGTAGGTATATAAGCATATGTTTAACTCTATGAGACCACCACACCATTTTCCTAAATGGGTTATACCATTTTTTTTTCCATTCCCACCAACAAAGTATGTGAGAATTTATGTTCTAGTTGCTTCACATCCTTGCAACATTGGATGACTGCAGTTTTTACTTTGTCTCCCTGCCCCCCCCAATTTTAGCCATTCTGGTTTGGTATGATAGTTGGAGCTCATTGTGGACTTTAATTTACATTTCCTTAGTGATAATGATGTTGCATGTCCTCATGCCCATCTATGCAACTTCTTTTGTGAAATATCTGTCCAAATATTTTGACTGTGTTGTTTGTTTGTTTATTTTATTTGGAGTGAGCTTGGCTCTGTTGCCCAGGCTGCCGGCTGGAGTTCAGTGGCAGGATCTTGGCTGACTGCAAGCTCGCGCCTTGCGGGGTTCACGCCATTACCCTGCCACCTCAGCCTCCCCAGCAGCTGGAACTACAGGCACCCGCCACCACACTCAGCTAATTTTGTTTTTGTATTTTTAGTAGAGACCGGGTTTTCACCATGTTAGCGGATGGTCTGCGACTCCTGACCTCGTGATCCACCCTTCTCGCTCCCCGAAGTGTTGGGATTAAGGCGTGAGCCACTGTGCCTGGCCTGTTTTTTGGTTTTAAATTTTTAAGAAACAGGTCTTAACTCTGTTGCGGCTGGGGTGCAGAGGTGCAATCCTAGCTCACTGCAGCCTCAGACATCTGAGCTTAAGCCGACCCAACCTGGCACTCAGGCTCTCAAGTACTACGGACTACAGTGTACATTACCAATGCCCAAGTAATTTTTTTTTTTTTATTTCCATGTTTTTGTAGAGACAGGGATTTCACGTATTGTTTCCCAGGCTGATCTTGAACTTGCCTCATGAGATCCTCCCACCTCAGCCTCACAAAGTGCTGGGATTACAGGCATGACCACCATGCCCCAGCCTATTGCCTTTATTTTTATTTTTATTTTTTTTTAAACGACGAGGTTTTCCCTCTTGTTGCCCCAGCCCGGAGTGGCATGGCCGCGACTTGGGCTCACCGCAACCTCCACTCGCTGGGTTCAAGCGATTCTCCTTTCTGCTCAGCCTCCGAGTAGCTAGGATTACAGGCATGTGCCACCATGTGCAGCTAATTTTGGTATATTTTAAGAGAGACACGGGGTTTCATCGTGTTGGTCAGCGCCTGGTCTCGAACTCCTGACACTCAGGTGATCTGCCTGCCCTGGCCTCACCAAAGTGCTTGGGATTATAGGACCTGACCCCGTGACCAGCCTATTTTTTTTTATTTTTTTTTTTTAAGACACAGTGCTTACATGTTCAGAGAAATTCTTAGTAAAGAACTATAAGAAATGATCCACTGAAAAGTGTAGTTTCCTAATTGCCTGATATTTTAAACTGAGTGTTTTTGTCGTGAGCTTTTTTCTGCTCTATTTAAGGTGGTCATTGAATTTTTTCTTATTATTCCTATGGATTGAGAATTACACTGTTTTTTAAATTTTTGAAATGATTCTTGCATTCTGAGGGTATTCGGCCTTTTTATTTAATTGCTGCATTGATTAATGATTTTGTAAGGGTTTTGTGTTGGTATTTATGAGGGATTTTGGTCCTATAGGTTTTTTGTTCTTAAAGTGTGGGCCTTGCCTAGGATATTGGTATCTGTGATTATATTGGCATTAAAAAAAAATGCAGTAATAAAGTCCTCCCCCTCCTTTTGTTTTGAAGCTTTTGTGATAGAATTCGACATGATTTCTTTCCTTAAATGTATTGAATGAATTTACATGACTAGATAGGTCTGTTTGTTTTTTTGGGAGAATGTATTTTTGACAAGTCTTTCATTGATAGATAGAGAGGTATTTGACGATTTTCTTATTATCATCTTAATGCCCGTTTCATGAAGTTGTATTTTTTTAAATTTTTGTACAATTTCATCATTGATTTTTCAGATTTATCAGCAAGAAATTGTTACCTAATACTTTTCTTTGGGAATGTGGTAAGGCTTTAATGGTAGTATGCAGTGTATCGCATTTTTAAGGGATTTTATTTTTGTAGTTGACTTTTTCAGGCATGAAATTGTTAATTTTATTTCTTTATCCGTTTATGTCTAAAAATATGTAGTCTCCCCTCTTTTCATTAGTAGGCTCTTTTATCAGCTTTTGTTAATTTTTTTGTTGTTGAGACAGAGTCTCACTCTGTTGCCGAAGATTAGAGTGCAGTAGCACAATCATGGCTACCCGTCACCTCAACTCCTGGGCTCAAGCATCGTTCCCGGCTCAGCACATGAGCGAGCTGACTGAAGGTGCTGCATCAACGTGCCCGGACTAATTTGTTTTAATTTTATTTATTTTGTGACCGATTGAGTTTCTATGTTGCCTTGTGGTCTTGAACTCTTGGCCAAGCAGTCTCGCCGCTTGGCCTCCCCAACGTGCTGGGATTATAGCATGGAGTCACCATTGCCTGTCTTTGTTTTCTAATGTAATGCATTTTTAATTATTAATGTAAGCCTCTTAAAATTATACATTTCTCATTTGGTGCTGAGGCTACAAGATAAAAAAAAACAACAAAAAAAAATCTTAATATTTCTTCCCTAAATACTGATTTAGACCAACTGATAATAGGATTTTTTTTTTTTTTTGGCCTTTCTATTCATGTCAAGATAGTTTGTTCTTTGTTTTAATTTACTGGTAACAAATATTTGGTGCTTTTCTGGAATATTTTGTTTGTTTTCTAATGTAGTTTTATGATCAGAGAACATATAATTTCAATTTTATTAAATTTATTGAGACTCCTCAGTGTGTCTAATTTTGATTAATATCTCATGAGCACTTGGGAGAAAATATATATTATTCAGTTTGGGGAAGTAGTTTTTTGTTGTCTACATCAGTTTGGTGAAGGTGGGTGACAGTGTTCACATCTTCTATATCCTGGGCTTTTATTTTTTGGTTTTAGTTTTCAGACTGTTTCCATCACTTACTTAGAGTGGGTATTAAAATCTCCAATTCTGATTTTTTTTTTCTTTGCTTGTTTTTCCTTTAGTTCTGTCGATTTTTATATTATGTATTTGAAGCTCTGTTATCGGGGCATCTCAAGCCACTAGTCATGTGGCGCATAGACTAGGGAGTGCTTTTAGACCAAAAGACATAATAAACTCACAAATTTTACCCATTATTGTACCCATCATCCAAGGGTTGACTGACCTCTGTTTTCTGCCTGCTTTCATTAAGTCTCCAAATGATTGTCTTTTAAAAACTGTTATTTTGTAATTGTTATTGATCAAGCTATTGTGGTATTACTAGAATCCACGACCATTATTTCTTTTTTAATGGATTATTGTCCTGTGGTATAATTATCTATTTTTGCCTCTATGTTCTTGAACAATTAACTGAAGTTATTTTATTGTGTGCATGTGTGGTTTTCTTTGGTTGTTGTGGTTTTCTGTTTTCGCTTTTTTTTTTTTTTTTTTGAGACAGTCTTGCTCTGTTGCCCAGGCTGAAGTACAGTGGCACAATCATAGCTCACTGCAGCCTTGAACTCCTAGGCTCCAGTGATGCTCCTGCCTCAGCCTCCTAAGTAGCTGGGACTACAGGCACATGCCACCATGCCTAGCTAACTTTTTTTTTTTTTAGTTTTCGTAGAGGTGGGGGTCTTGCTATGTCTCCCAGGCCGGTCTTGAACTCCAGGTCTTGAGTGATCCTCCTGACTCAGCCTTCCAAAGCGCTGGGATTATAGACATGAGCCGCCACACCCTGCCACTTGTGGTTATTTTAAAGTCAAATGCTTAATATTTCCAATGTTTGGGCTACCTGTGACTCTGTTTCTGTTATCTGCCTTTTTAATTCTGTTTCTTTGCTGCACTTGGTAATATCTAATTAAGTTGCAGATCTGTATGAAAAAAATTGGCAAATGCCTCACTTATTTGTAGGATCATGGTCCATTCATCCCTCAAGTTCTGGAAGCCTTGGACCTCAACTTCCTGTCTCTCTCTCCTCATGAGATTGCCTAATGCTCTGTTGGCTTTTCTGCCTCTTAGCAGCTGCTGTCTCTGTGGCTTCTTAGTGTCTTGTTCCACATCAAGAATCAGCATGTGTCCAGAGGAAAAACAACATGGAGAAAATTGGGGTTACTTCAGTGAGGTTGTCTTCTCTCAGGGCTGTCGTCCCTCAAGACCTGGCTCCCTTGGCAGCTCTCTGATGCCTTCAAATAAACTTAAAATTGTTCTGGCTTTATTAGTTTCTTGTCCTCAAAACAATTGTCTGATAGGAGTAATGGTCTGTAACAGAAGCAGAAGACCTTTTGTAATTCTTTATACTTTTTTATATTACAAATATCTACTAGAGTTAGTGTTTTGCAATTTACTTTCTTTTACAGTATATTTTGATGAGCAGAAATTCTTAATTTTAAAGTTGTTGAATTTGGCAGTTTCTTTTATGATTAATACTTATGCCTTATTTAAGAGATCCTTCTGGAGATCACAAAGATAGTCTCCTATATTGTCTTCTAAAAGGTTTGAAGTTTCATATTAATTTTTTCTTTTTTTTTTGGAGAAATGATCTCTGTCACCTAGGCTGGAGTACATTGAGCGGCACTATCATGCCTCACTGCAACCTCAAATTCCTGGGCTCAAACAAGCCTCCAGAGTAGCTAAGACAACAGGTACACGCCACAACAATCGGCTAGTTTTTAAATTTTTTTGTAGAGATGGGGATCTTGCTTTGTTGTCCAGGCTGGTCTCGAAGTGGTGGCCTCAAGTGATCCTCCTGCCTCATCCTCCCAGAGTGCTGGGATTACAGGTGTGAGCCATCATGCTCAGCCTATTTGAATATCTTTTTGTCTTCAAGAGTTAAACTTTGGTTTTTGTTTTTTCCTATGGTTTGGAGGTTTAGGGATCCTAATTCACTTTTCCCCATGTAGGAAACCACTCGTTCCAGCAGCATTATTGAACAATTTGTCCTTCCTTAGTGATCTGTAATGTCTCCTATGTCATATACATATGGGTCTTCTCTTTTTTTTTTATCTTTCTTTTTTGTAAAGGCCTCTAATCAATAGTTATTTTTTATCTCTATTTCATTTTATTGGCTAATTCTAAAATTTCCTATAGCATACAGTTAGCTTACTATAATTTCAAAAGAAGTTTTATATTTGGTAATGCATATTTTCTACCTACTTCTCCTTCTCTTTTATTTCCTTTTCTTCCTCCACTTTCATACTCACTTCCCCCTCTCTTGATTTCCTTGGCTCTACTTGAGCTTTTGCTATTCCCTATACATTTAACAATCAACTTTTTAAATTCCACCAGTAATCTGTTAGAATTTGAATTGGCATGGCCTGAGTCCATAGGCCCACTGTCTTCCAGCTGATTTATTATAATTTGGATCCTTCTATGAACATGATTTATATCTTCATTATATATACCCTTTTAAATATCTTTCAATAAAGTAGTATAATTTTATTTATAGAGATTCTGCACGATTTGTTGCATTTATCTGTTAGGTTTATTCCTAGATACCTTATCTTTTTTGTTGGTATTATATTTTTGGTAACTGCCTTTTCTTTTATTAGCATAGAGAAATTCAGGACTTAAAAAAATCATATACCAATAGCTTTGTTACTATTTCTAATAATTTCTAGATGATTTTAGATTATTTATATAGACAGTGTCAAGATTGAGATTAGAATTATAGGTTGACTGTTTTGTCTTTTTGCTTTGAAGATGTTATTCCATTGTTTTTGGGTGTTCATATAAAATATATGTTCACATTTAAAGATAAACATGCAAGGAAGTATCCTTGAGTCAAGCTACAGGGAAACATTAATACATTTGGAATTCCAGTGACTTCAAACATAGGATGATGAAATAGTAAGTGTTAAAAACTAGTATAAAGTTTTGTTTTGTTTCGTTTTGTTTTTTTGAGGCGGAGTCTTGTTCAGTCGCCCAGGCTGGAGTGCGGCGGCACGATCTCGGCTCACTGCAAGCTCCGCCTCCCGGGTTCTCGCCATTCTCCTGCCTCAGCCTCCCGAGTAGACAGGACTACAGGCGCCCGCCACTACGCCCGGCTAGTTTTTTGTATAGTAGAGACGGGTTTTCACCGTGTTAGCCAGGATGGTCTCGATCTCCTGACCTCATGATCCGCCCGTCGCGGCCTCCAAAAGTGCTGGGATTACAGGCGTGAGCCACCGCTGCCGGCCTAGTATAAAGTATTTAAAAATAAAATACGGAATCTCAAAAAGGCGCAAGAAGCAATTTATTTTAAAAAATAACCGCAAATACTTGAAAAGAACCAAATAAGACTTTTAGAAGTAAAAAACGTAGTCAATAAATCTAAAACTTTGTTGTACAGGTAAATCAGATTAAACCTGAGGGTCTAAACTGAGTTTGCTTTCTTCCAGAGAGGATTTGTGACTGTTTCTAGTAGACCCAAGGGATTACTATTGACTTGGAACCACTTTGGTCTTGTTCCAGGGAACTTGACTTACCCAGGAGCCTCAGATACAGTTTTCCCGCTGTAATGAAGAACTAGTGCTAGCCACAGTCATTTGCCCTTGAGGCAATTCTTCCTTTAGGCTATGCTCATTGCTTTCTTTCTTTCTTTTTTTTTCTGAGACGGAGTCTTGCTCTGTCGCCCAGGCTGCAGTGCAGTGGCACAATCTCAGGTCACCGCAAGCTCTGCCTCCCGGGTTCACACCATTCTCCTCCTCAGCCTCCCGAGTAGCTGGGACTACTGCCCATTTATTTTAATGTTATTTATGTATGTATGTATGTATGTTATGTATGGTTACTGTATGTTGTAATGTTTGGTATTTTTTTAGTTAGAGATGGGGTTGTTTCATCGTGTTATTCAGGATGGTCTCGATTTCCTGACCTCATGATCCACCCGCCTCAGCCTCCCAAAGTGCTGGGATTACAGGCGTGAGACACTGTGCCCAGCCTCATTGCTTATTTATACTGACACCTTTTTTTGACAGGTCTTGTGAACCAAACAATGGAATGAAAATGTCTTATGCTGTGTAATTGCTCCTCAGTAAATCTAGTCCACTTACTGCCTGAAGCAAAATGTCACTATTAGTATTTTCTTTGGGAAATTTCTGACTTGTTACTTTCGCTTATTTATCTGTTGACTACTTATTGCTTTCCAGACTTATGTACATATGCTGTACATATTAATTCTATGTAGTAGTTCTTTGATGTATATATTGTAAGTATTTTCTCCTAGTTTTTTGTTTAACTTGGAAATTTGTGTTTAGTGTTTCATATATGGAAATTTTAAATTACAGTATAAAGTTTAGCAGTCTCTTTGTGGCTTTTGAATTCTAATGTATCCTTTCGTATTATGAGCCCAGAATGATGTGCTTCTGTATCTTCTTCTAAGATATCTGTATGCACTTACCTCAAATATAGATATGTACCTTTACATCTTCAATAATTCTTGATTTTGTTTTGTAAATGTGTGAGACAGAGATTAAATTTTCCTCAAATGAATTGTCTCAGCAGTAGTAAAGAGTTCATCATCTTTACCTTTCTTATTTGTAATGCCACCTTTATCTTATAGTAAATTCTCATTTATAAAAGGGAAAATTTCATTTTAGTGATACGTTTTGTGTTATTTTATTTTACTTTTTGAGAAATTTTTTGAGATACAGTTTCAATTCCGTTTTATTTTTTGAGATACAGTTTCACTCTGTTGCCCAGGCTGTGGCACGATCTTGGCTCACCACAACCTACACCTGCCGGATTCAAGCAATTCTCGTGCCTCAGCTTCTCGAGTAGCTGGAACTACAGGTGCGCGCCACCACGCCCGGCTTATTTTTGTATTTTTAGTAGAGACGGGGTTTTGCCATATTGGCCAGGCCGGTCTCAAACTCCCGACCTCAGGTGATCCACCTGCCTTGGCCTCCCAAATATTTGTTTTATTTTGATGTTACTATTTTGGTGTTTTCGATTGTTATAACATCTTTATTTATTTTTCTAGCCCATAGTTAAAATAAGTCCTTTTTGTATATTCCTTTTATCGAAGGTATTTTAATTTTGCTCGTTATTTTTCTCTTGTGCATGAATTTTAGAATCAGCATGAATTTTAGAGTCAGCATGGCAGTTCCATGAAGTTTGTATCGAATTGTGTGATTAGGTTAATTTGGGTGGTTAATTGGCTTAAACATTTTTCTTTTTATGATACAGAAGATTACCATCTGAAATTTTTTTTTAATTTAGTATTTGTTAGAATTTGGTAAGGTTGTAGGTAACAGAAAAACTGAAAAGCCATTGCATAAGCAAGTTATCTTTCATATTCAGAAAAACTGAATTGCAAGGATCACAGTCTGTGGTGTTGGGGATCCGTGCTCCTTGTTTACCTCCTTTCTGTTCTTCAGACACACTAGTCATCATCCCACTGTACAGTTTTATTTATTTCTTATTTTCTTTAATGTTTTTAATGTTTAATTTGTGGGGGTACATAGGTGTATATTAATGGGGTACATGAGATTTTGATAAAACCCACTGTACAGTTTTCTATGTGGTATGCACTGAAAGCTGTCCCTCGGTCTTCATATGACATGGTCTTTCATATTTCAAATCTGCCTCCTTAGAGAGGTAAATTTTGCTTGGCCAACCACTATAAAGTAGCTTCCAGTCATACCTGCTGTCTTGAGGTACTTATCTAAAATTATTTTGTTCATTCATTTGTTTACCCTTTGCCTCCGTGTATTTCCCACTTCTTAATTGTCTATGAAAGCTTACAATAATGATTGTTTACCACAGTATGTATACCGAGTGTTTGGAACAATGCCTGTTTCATAATAATCACTCAAATATTTGTTGAAATGGTGAATTTTGAAAAAGGAGTATTTATAATCTCAGCTATTTCTTAGATATTTTTGTACAAAGATGCACTTTTCATTTTTGTACAGTACTTTCTAGTAATTCACAATCACACATGGCTTTATATATATCTTTTTATAGTGTTTTTTTAAATTTAATTTTGCTTCCATGGATACTTACTATCACTTCAGTTATTTATTTATCGTTTTTGAGACGGAGTCTCACTCTTTCTCCCAGGCTGGAGTGCAGTGGCATGATCTCGGCTCACTGCAAGCTCCGCGTCCTGGGTTCGGGCCATTCTCCTGCCTCAGCCTCCTAAATATCTGGGACTACAGGCACCCGTCACCACGCCCGGCTAGTTTTTTATATATTTTTTAGTAGAGACGGAGTTTCACAGTGTTAACCAGGATGGTCTCGATCTCCTGACCTCGTGATCCACCTGCCTCAGCCTCCCAAAGTGCTGGGATTACAGGCGTGAGCCACTGTGCCCGTCCCTACTTCAGTTACTTTTTAAATGAAAGTGATAATAGACCCTAGATATTGGCTCTTTTGTTAAATAAGAAGAAATAGTAGTGAATAGTATTAGCTCTTATCTTGACCAAACTGTGTGATATTTAATAATATAGAATGATATTTTCATAGTTTTTCAAAACTGTTTTGTTAACTTATACTTTTTGGGGGGATTCATTTGTGACTTTTTCTGCTAAGAAGATTCTGTTTTCTATTCTGTCAGTATAGCTGGGGCGAATATGGGAAGCTGTATTGTGCTTAAACACCAGAGGGTGCCAGAGATTCATGTCGTTTCCATCATACTTCAGAATCAGAAGTGGCAAACAGGATAGTCCCTCTGCATGTTTGCATAACTGTATTTCAACTGAAGATGTGATGATAATAAGGAATTAATATCAATATTTTTATGTGATAATTTATTTTAAGTCCTTATATTTTAGAGATACATAATAAAATACTTATGGATAATATGTATATATTATATCTGGTAGTGAAGGTGTTCTAACAACTTGGGGCTTCAGTGTGATTTTTATTACTGTAGAAAGACACTCTTGGAAAATAATATAGGACCAGATTATGTGCTATTTGCATAGATGATATTACTCTACCAATTTTAATGTCCATTTTTTCCCTACTACAGGAATTAGATTCTCTAGTGTATATTAACTTATTTTAACTTTCATCATATATAATTCATTGTTTCATGTGTTACGAGTCTGTTTGTCCTTGTGTGTGCTCACGCCTGTAATCCCAGCACTTTGGGAGGCTGAGGTGGGAAGATCACCTGAGGTTAGGAGTTCGAGACCAGCCTGACCAACATGGCGAAACTCCAGGTCTACTAAAATTACAAAAATGAGCCAGGTGTGTGGTGGTGCACCTGTGGTCCCAGCTACTTGGGAGGCTGAGGCAGGGAGAACTCGGGTGGCAGAGGTTGCAGTGAGCCGAGATGGAGCCATTGCACTCCAGCCAAAAACAAACAAAACAAACAAACAAAAAACCCCAAAATTAGCTGGGCATAGTGGCGCATGCCTGTAATGCCAGCTACTTGGGAGGCTGAGGCAGGAGAATCACCTGAGCTCTGGGAGTGAAGGCTGCAGAAAGCTGAGATTGCACCACTGGACTCCATCCTGGGTGTCTTAATAAAAAAGAGAGAAAAAAAGAAATGAGGTTGTTGAACAAAACTTACATCTATTACCATGAGTTTGACAGCTTTCCAGTAGTTATATTTTCTGATCTGATTGGTCGAGATACATGTAATTTTGGATTATGTATTAGAATCTAAATTTGGAAGAACTGTATAACTCAGTGAACCAGTATTTTCCATATTACCAATGAATGATGTTGCACAGCCATGCCTGAGTAACAGATCCCATTCAAAATGCAGGAGGACCAGTGGATTTTAAAAAGATTTGTAAAAATAGAAGGTAGTACCACTATTGTTCTATTTTTAAATTTTGGTATGTTAATTTGCATTAAAGTATGTTATTTATGGTAATACATATTTGTTATTTTTTTTTTTTTGAGACAGAGTCTTGCTTTGTTGCCCAGGCTGGAGTGCAGTGGCACCATCTCGGCTCACTGCAAGCTCCGCCTCCTGGTTTCACGCCATTCTCCCGCCTTAGCCTCCGAGTAGCTGGGACTACAGGCACGCACCACCACGCCCGGCTAATTTTTGGTATTTTTAGTAGAGACGGGGTTTCACCGTGTTAGCCAGGATGGTCTCGATCTCCTGACCTCGTGATCCGCCCGCCTCGGCCTCCCAAAGTGCTGGGATTGCAGGTGTGAGCCACCGCGCCCGGCATATTTGTTATTTTTTAATTAATAAATAATACCAGTTTTTAGTTTCTGATGCAGTTTTAGTTTCTAATACAGTTTTCATACAAAATTACATGAGAGGGTCATTTTCACTCCCATTTTACAGATAGGGGCTCGATGAATAGAGGTGGGAAGAAACTTGTCCATGGTCATCCTATTAGTAATTTTTATTTATTTATTTATTTATTTTTTGAAATCAAGTCTCACTCTGTAGCCCAGGCTGGAGTGCAGTGGCATGATCTCAGTTCACTGCAACCTCTGCCTCCCGGGTTCAAGCAATTCTCCTGCCTCAGCCTCCCAAGTAGCTGGGACTAGAGGCATGCAACCACGCCCAGCTCATTTTTGTATATTTAGTAGAAACGGGGTTTCACCATATTGGCCAGGTTGGTGCTGAACCCCTGACCTCAGGAGACCCGCCCACCTCGGGCTCCCAAAGTGCTGGGATTACAGGTGTGAACCACTGCACCCAGCCATCCTATTATTAATGGTCAGAACAGGGCCTGAAACCTTGACCTCTTTAGAATCAGTATTCTTAATTTTTATAACGCAGTATTTTTCTTAGTTTGGTCCTTAGACCATTTGTATCATGATCATCTAAGTGTGCCTGATAGAAAACTCCAAATCCCTGGTCTCCATCATAGGCCTACCAAATGAGAATCTTGTGTACTGTGTGGATGTGTGTTTGACATTGAGACCTGCATTTTAAATATACTTTCTAGGTGTTTCCTAAAAACACTGTTGTTTGAGAAGTACCGCAGTATGCTACGCTACATTTGAGTTAATAAGAAGAGAGGGAAATTCTCATGAGAAAAACAACTTTAAGCATAGAAGAAGGAATAAGCAGCATATTGTGTGAATTTACTGACTCACTGGTAGAGAGGCTGTGCTTGAGAGAGGTGAAAAAAGAATATTGAAGGCAAACTTATTTTATTACAGATTTAGTAATCTAAGGAAATAACTAGATCTTAAAATAAATTTTTTTGTGTGTATATATATATACACACACACATCTTTCTTTTTTTTGAGACAGAGTCGTCTTGCTCTGTCGCCCAGGCTGGAGTGCAGTGGTGTGATCTCAGCTCACTGCAAGCTCTGCCTCCCGAGTTCATGCCATTCTCCTGCCTCAGCCTCCCGATTAGCTGGGACTATAGGCGCCCGCCACCACGCCCAACTAATTTTTTGTATTTTTAGTAGAGACGGGGTTTCACCACATGAGCCAGAATGGTCTCAATCTCCTGACCTTGTGATCCGCCCTCCTCGGCCTCCCAGAGTGGTGGGATTACAGGCGTGAGCCACAACGCCCAGCCGTTTTGTTTATATTTTAAAAACTCATTTATTTGACTAGGTAATGTGAACATTTTACACAAAATTTATAAGGTACATAAAGGTATGCAATGGGAAAAGTAAGGGTTCCCCTCACTTCTTTATCCCCCTATTACCCAGGTTCCCAGCCTAGAGCCAACCAGTTACCACTTTTTTTTAGTTTCTTATGTATTGTTCTAAGTATAGTATTTTTTTTTCCTTGGGTCCAGTATACTTTATTGATGGTACAGGAGAAGATGGAGCCCCCTAGATATAGTATTCAACACAGATGGTAATATATAATACATACATAATATTTCGTTTTTTTTTTAAACCACTTAATAGTAATCTCGGAGATTGTCTCGTCAGTACACATTCACTGTGATTTTGATATTTTTAACAAAGTTCCATAATGATGGACATTTGGGTTGTTTCCATCGTTTCATAAGTGGAATGAATGGTAGAGTACACTGGAGACAGCTGATGGACTTTTAACCATCTTGGATGAAAAGAAAGATGTCTGTTTTCATTTCTTTGTCTTTCATTGCAGAGGATTTATGGACGACTTGGTGTAACTCCAAATGCCTCTTGGTGTTTCTCATTTGCCAGAATGAGAGAGGGAAAGTTGGGACCTAGAAGACAAAGTTACTTCTGATTCATCCATCTGTTATTAAATATACATTGGTGGTTAGAGACACTATAATTACTTTCAAATGCTTACAGGGAAAGATAGCCATTCTTCACTTCTCTTGATTGGATGAATTAAGTAAAGTAATGCCGTTAGTTACAAGGAGAGACCTCTAATTTTTTTGGTCTCTGAAACCTCTCTCTCCCTCCTCCCCCACCTCAAACACACACACAAAACCTAAAACCTCTAACTTTTTTTTTCTATTAGAGATGAAGATGACATCAATGATGTGACTTCTATGGCAGGGGTCAACCTTAATGAAGAAAATGCCTGCATCTTAGCAACAAACTCTGAATTGGTTGGCACACTCATTCAGTCATGTAAAGATGAACCATTTCTTTTTATTGGAGCTCTACAGAAGAGAATTTTAGACATCGGTAAGTATAGAGTTATGATTACTGACCTGATAGACATGTCTGTTTGAGGGAAAATATTATCAAAAGAGACAATCTGGGTTGGTTGTCCTGGAACTCTGAGACTTAAATAAGATTCTAGAAATCAAGATTTCATGGGCTTTACAGAAAGAAGTAGTTTATTTAAAAAATTATTAATATAACATGGTTTTGGGTTTGGTTAACATTTTACTCATATTTCTTAATGGAGGAATAGTTGAATGTATTTTTGCATGAATATATAATATAGTATACTATTTTTTTCCCATCCTATTCCTTCCATAGTTGGACTTTTGGCATATATGTGTACTAATGCACACTTATGTTACATGTTTGTGTTTATGAAATACAGGGACATCCAAAGAAAGTAACTCCCTTTCCCTTTTCTTAACCGTGAAATTTAAACCCATTCTTACTTTAAAAGAACTAGATTAGAGTCTTAGGGTCCTCTCTAGGGTCAGGAGTAGTTGTTAGATGGCTACAGTGTGAAAGAAAATGTAAGAAAACACGACCAGACACAGTGTCTCATGCCTGTAATCCTAGCATTTTCGGAGGCCAAGGTGGGCGGATCACCTGAGGTCAGGAGTTCGAGAGTAGCCTGGCCAACATGGTGAAACCTTGTCTCTACTAAAAATACAGAAAATTAGCCAGGTGTGGTGGGGTGCTCCTGTAGTCTCAGCTACTCAGGAGGCTGAGGCACGAGAATCACTTGAACCCAGGAGGCGTCTTCACCTATGTCAAATTTTGGGGGCCAGTACTAATGAACTTCAAATATACTTAAGTAAGACCTTTATATTTTATAATGAAGGCTTGATACAAAATGTGAAGGTTTCTGATTTTTATAGACCTATGGTATATTTAAGAACTACAAAGTTCATTATTACTACAATTTTTAGGTCTACTTCACAGGTAGTCAGTAAATAAATATTTTAGCTACTGTATGCTATATAAGTGACCAGGGTTTTCTTCTTTTTTTTTTTCTCAAGATGGAGTCTCATTCTTGTCACCCAGGCTGGAGTGCAGTGGCACCATCTTGGCTTACTGCAACCTCTGCTTCCCAGGTTCAAGTGATTCTCCTGCCTCAGCCTCTTGAGTAGCTGGGATTACAGGTGCCCACCACCATGCCCAGCTAATTTTGGAATTTTTAGTAGAGACAGGGTTTTGCCATGTTAGCCAGCCTGGTCTTGAGCTCCTCACTTCAGGTGATCCACCCGTCTCCCAAAGTGCTGGGATTACAGGGTTGAGCCACCATGCCTGGCCTACATTTCTAATTTAAATCGTGAATACATTATTATGAAAAACTAGAGCTTTCAAGCCCAGAAGAGCTGATTGTAAAATGTGTTTGTTTTCTCTTTGCTTGTTTCCCTCCCTCCCTGTCTTCCTTCATTCCTTCACTTCTTCCATTTTCTTCTTTGCATATGTATTTTGTATTACATAGAAACCAGTTCCTTAATTTGGCAACAAGTCTCATCTCTAAACCTTCCTGTGATGGCTTGGGAAATCTATTGGTAGCTTAACTCCTTATTGCCATATAATTATCTAGTGCTTTGGTGAAATATAAATAGATACTTAGTTTTATCAGTTACCCTCCCTTCCAACTTTTTTTTTTTTTTTTTTAAGACTGAGTTTCGTTCTTGTTGCCCAGGCTGCAGTGCAGTGGCGCAATCTTGGCTCACTGTAACCTCTGCCTCCCGGGTTCAAGCAATTCTCCTGCCTCAGCCTCCTGAGTAGCTGGGATTACAGGCGCCCACTACCATGCCTGGCTAATTTTTTGTATTTTTAGTAGAGATGGGGTTTCACCATTTTGCCAGGCTGGTCTTGAACTCCTGATGTCAGGTCATCCAAAATGCTGGCCTCCCAAAATGCTGGAATTACAGTCATGAGCCACTGTGCCCAGCCTCCTTCCAAATTTTATTTCCAGTTTGGTTTAAACCTTGATTATAAAATAGAAAATTTTTTGGCATTAAAAGCATTTTTGATCACTTAGGACAGGGATAAGCAACTTTTTCCTTCAAAGGGCAGATAATATTTGCCACTTTTGTAGGTTATATGGTTTCTGTCACAATTGCTCAATTAGGCTGTCATAGTACAAAAGCAGCCATAGACAATATGTAAACAAATGGACACAGTTATCGTCTTAGTCATGTTGGACTGCTGTAACAAAATACCATAAATTGGATGGCTTAAACAGCAAATGTTTATTTCTCATAGTTCTGGAGGTTGGCCATTTGAGATCAGGGTGCTAGCACGGTTGGATTCTTGGTGAAGGCCTTCTTTCTGCTATTCAGACAGCCATCTTGCTATGTTTTCACGTGGCAGAAGGATAACTAGCTAGCTCTCTGGTCTCTTCTTAGGGTGAAGGCAGTACTTTTATGACCTAATTGTCTCCCAAAGGTGCCAACTCCAAATACCATCTCACTGGCATTAGAGCTTCAACATGAATGATTTTTGGGGAGATGCAAACATTTAGTCCATGCAACTGTATCCCCATAAAACTTCACTTACAAAGAGTGAACAGATTTAGCCTGTTAGCCATAGTTTGGTGACCTCTAATTTAACACAATAAGGGAATAACTATTTGCATTTTTACTTCTTTTTAAAAAAAAAAAAATTATTTTTGGGATGTGGTCTTGCTCTGTTGCCCAGGCTGGAGTGCAGTGGTGCTGTCATAGCTCACTGCAGCCCCAACTTTCCAGGCTCAAGTGATCCTCCTGCCTCAACCTTTTGAAGTAGCTGGGACTACAGGCGCGCACTACTAAATCTGGCTAATTTTTGTATTTTTCTGTAGAGACAGGGTCTCACTATGTTGCCCAGGTTGATCTTGAACTCCTGGGCTTAAATCATTTTCAGTTCTTAGTGATGAAGTACAAACTTGTCAAATAATATGGAAAACTTCAAGAATTCTTACTTCTGAATTATCTAAGCCTTTTTTTTTTTCTTTTTAAAGTAAGGTCATAGAGTGAATGCAGTTACATATTTCTAGGGACGTTTTCCATTTATAATAAAATTCCATCCTTGTAGAATGGTTCAGAACCAAGGCTATTTCTTAAAATAGAAATTACAAATTTGCCCAAAGATTTTGTTTTGGAAAAGGATTTTCTACTTGAATAATGTTAACAGATAAAATGGCAGTGTTTTTTTTTTTTTTTTTTCCAATTACCTAAATTAAATTGCATAGACATTCAGTAAAATCACATAACCGGTGTTCAAGCACCAACTAGATCTTAATCAGTTTTGTTGATTTTGTTAAAAGGGTGTTTGTTTTAAAATGGGAATTTTCTACAGTATTTTACTTTGTAATTTTTAAGTTGTATTTTATTACCAATTTAATGAAGACATTACAACATTTGCTTGTTCCCTAAACGCTGGAATTGTTTAATCTCAGCACTTGTTTATTTCTAATATTTAAAAGATATGTATATTTTTATGTTGGATGAATTACCTCTGTTTTATGAGTACATATGAAATTATTTTCAGAGGTTCCTCTTCAAACACTAAGGTGCCTTGTACCTATAATCCCAGCACTTTGGGAGGCTGAGGCAGGAGGATTGCTTGAGCCCAGAAGCTAGAGACCAGCCTGGGCAACATAGTGAGACTCAATCTCTTCAAAAACCTAAAGAAATTAGCTAGGCCTGTTGGCACATGCCTGTGCTTCTAGCTACTCAGCAGGCTGAGGTGGGAGGATTGCTTGAGCCTGGAAGGTCGAAGTTGCAGTGGGCTGTGATTGTTCCACTGCATTCCAGCCTGGTTGACAGAGTGAGACCCTGTCTCAAAATAATAATAATAGACCGGGTGCGGTGGCTTACACCTGTAATCCCAGCACTTTGGGAAGCTGAGATGGGCAGATCACTTGAGATCAGGAGTTTGAGACTAGCCTGGCCAACATGGTGAAACCCCAACTCTACTAAAAATACAAAAAAAAAAAAAAAAAAAAATCAGCCAGGTGTGGTGGCGCATACCTGTAAGTAATCCCAGCTACATGGGAGACTGAGGAAGGAGAGTTGCTTGAACCTGGGAGGCAGAGGTTGCAGTGAGCGGAGATTGCACCACTGCACTCCAGCCTGGATGACAGAGGAAGACTCCATCTCAAAACATAAAAAAATAAAAAATAATAATAATAATATAAAAAATAAAATTGTGCTTTTCTTTTATAGAAGGCCCCACTATTTGTTTTTGCTGAGGGTTTTATTTTAATTTTTATTTTTTTCGAGACGCGGTTTTGCTCATGTTGCCCAGGCTGGAGTGCAATGGTGTGATCTTGGCTCACTTCAACTTCTGCCTCCCAGGTACAAGCGATTCTCCTGTCTCAGCCTCCCGTGTAGCTCGGATTACAGGCATGCACCACCATGTCCAGCTATTTTTTTTGTATTTAGTAGAGACGGGGTTTCACCATGTTAATCAGGCTAGTCTCGAACTCCTGACCTCAGGTGATCCACCTGCCTTGCCCTCCCAAAGTGCTGGGGTTATAGGCGTGTGCCACCATGCCCGGCCATGCTGAGGGTTTTATTAAAGTAGAGTTGACTTTGTAGAATATTTTTCCCTGCCTGAATCTGAGATTAGAGAGGAATTCAGCTTTGTTACAAGTAATGACTTACATTTTGAAGGGCTGGTTTAGGAGGAGTTGATTAATTTTGTATCTTCCTATTTGCTTTCATTATATAATATCACAGAATGTATTTGAGTTGTTGACTTTTAATTCAAGCATTTTTTTCTGTAGTTCACCCTTTGATGAGAATATAAGAGTATATTTCAGATAAATTAAAATAAAAAATCAAACTATAATATTTTAAAAATTCATGTGTATATGTTGAAAACAATCACAGCAGTGCTTTTTAAAAAGCCCATTTAAAACAGATTACCTAATTGCCTGTATCTTTAGATTTAGGCCTTTGTTGATACAAGTGGTTTCACTGGGCTGAGAAGTACTATTTAAATACTGATAAGGTTGATTTATAAATGAACTTCTGACTCTGAGTATGTGGTCCAAATTGTTTTCCTGAAACTTTCTTGCTAGTTAGCAGAAGGAAGAAGTTTGGTTTATTCATGGAAAGGAAATCTAGTGAGAGAGAAGTTATTCAGATAGGTAGGTGAAACGATGAGGTTTTGAACCCATTTGAACTTGTAAATTGACTACTAAGTGAATATATCAGAACATCAGTTAGTGCAAAGTAAACATGATTGGTAATAGACAAAAGGAATATAGATATGTCTTGTAGACAAGACATTAACAGAGACTCACAATCTGAATTCATTTAAATAAATGTCATAAATTGTTAACAGTGTCAAACAGGGCGAAATGTAATTTTCTATTTTTTTAATTACTAAAATTAACAGAATATGGTACTAATTTCTGCAGTTACCATTTTCCTCCCTGAACAGTAGACTTGATTTGTGTTCTTATTAACTTTGTCCTATAAATGACCTTGCAAGGAGAATGATTCTAGAGGCTAAGTGAAACAATGTCTATATTTTCTGAGGCTTCAGGCTAGGTTTTATTAATGTAATGTCTAAGATCTTTGAAGTTGTGACTTTACTAGGAAAATCATAATCTCCAAACCTTTATTCATAATGGGTATGACTTCCAGGGGGAACAGAATACCTGCTGTGCTAATTATTTCAATTATCAGCCACTACTAAAATACGTAATGGATTTTCTCTGCTTCCGTAGGTAAAAAGCATGACATTACAGAACTTAACTCTGATGCTGTGAACTTGATCTCCCATGCAACACAGGAACGACTACGAGGCCTTCTAGAAAAACTGACTGCAATTGCTCAGCATCGAATGACTACTTACAAGGTAAAGGAAATCGTTAAAGAAGTATAAACTCTCGAGTGTTATAGGTAGTCTTTTGGGTGTGGATTGATATTCTAAACACATTTTTAAAGAAATGGTTGAGACTTGTATTTCGTATTAGTAGAAAAATCAAAGTCTCATTCTTGTCTTATTTAGATATGCTTACATGACAAATACAATTAAAATGGAGTTCAGAATGATATTAAAAGCTTCTGTGTCACTGTAGATTGAAATATGTATCTGTTCTGCCCGAGGCTTCTCTTTCTTAAGCTTTTGATGGGGAAGGAAAGACACGTTAGAATGGAATACTGGCTACTTGTGTTCTCTTTAGTGTTCTGCACTCTCCTAGCATTCCTGTTCCTTTTTTTTTTTTTGCCTTTCAGTTTTGCAGAGATTTATTTATTTTAAAATAAATTTTATTGTATGTATTAATATTTAAGGTATACAACATGTTATAAGATACACATATATAGTAAAATTATTACTATTTAGTTGAACAAATCAACATTTTCATTATCTCAAATATACCCATTTTCTCCCCTGTGGCAAGAGCAGCTATAATGTACTCATTTAGCAGAAATCCTGAAAACAATATATTACTAACTATAGTCCTTATGTTCTACATTAGATGTTTCTACTTGTTCATCCTCTGTTCCTTTTAATAAGTTAAATGATTGCATTGAGTGCTCATATTGATGCTACTTAGTGTTATTGGCTACTTTTATTAAAAAAACTAAATGCAGGAATAGCTTGTATCCCTAGTGGCAGGAACCAAATGACTTGCTGTTATCAAGGTAAAAGCACTTCATGTAGTTTTGGAGGAGGGCGAATATATTGGGTGATTAGGGATGAAAAGAGAAGGTAACCTGAAATGAAAATAAATAAATAAATAAGATAACTGTTTCCCTTTTTTCAAGAAATGTTTGTAGCTAGATTTTGAACAAGATGGTATGTAGGTAACCTTAAGAGATTTTGAATTTGAAAGAATGGTCATTGCCATGATATCCTAGTCAAAGGTTAAAGGAAACTAGGAAATTGTCAGCTACTATACCACCAGTAAGTTCCCTGGAGGAATCATATTATTATTATTTTTTCCTTTCTGTTTCATTTAGAATGTTAGAAAAACTATATATGATTGCTGAGGTCCTCACTTGCATAAATCTTTGTGAAAATTTGCTGGACTGACTTAGGAATATGTGATCAACAGGATAAAAGCTATGACAAAACAAAACAATATCAGTATTTTATAATTCCTAGAAACACACAAAAATAAAGATATTAATTTTGTGTTTCTAGGAATTTTTTCATTTCGCCTAGGTTATCTAATTTGTTGGCATGGGACTGTTTATAATACTCTCTTGTAACCTTTTATTTCTGTAAGGTCAATGGTAATGATCTCCCTTACATTACTGATTTTTGTTATTTGCGTCTTCTCTCTTTTTCTTCTTTGCTAGTAAAGCGAATGGTGTGTTGATTTTGTTGAGCTTTTCAAAGAAGCAACTTGTGGTTTTATTAATTTTCTCTTTTGTTTATCTGTTTTCAATTTCATTTATCTCCACTCTAGTTTTTATATTATTTTGTTCTTTCTAAGCTTCAGGCTTAGTTTGCTCCTTTTTTTTAGTTTCATAAGATGTAAAGTTAGGTCTTTTATTTGAGATCTTTCTTTTATAATGTAGGCATTTAGTGCTATACATTTCCCTCTGAGTACTGCTTTCACTGCATTCCATAAGTTTTGTTATGTTGTGTTGTCGTTTTCACTTATCTTTAAATATTTTCTCATTTCTTTTGAGATTTATTGATGCTTTGTGACTGTTTAAGAGTATGTTGTTTAATGTCCAAATATCTGGGAATTTTCCAGTTTTCCTTTTGTTGTTGGTTTCTAGCTGCATTCAGTTGTGGTTAGAGAAGATACTTGGTATGAATCATTCATTTAAAATTTATTGAGGCTTGTTTTATGACTTAACATACATTGTATCCTGGAGAATGTTTCATGTGCACTTGAGAAGAATGTGTATTCTGCTTTTGTTTCATAGATGTCTGATAGATATAGTTGGTTTATGATGTTAAGTCCTCTGTTTCCTTATTGACCATCCATCTGGATGTTCTATTCATTATTGAAAGTGTGGTATTAAAATCTTCAACTATTGTGGAACTCTTTTTTTCTTTTTGTTTTTGAGACAGGGTCTCACTCTGTCACCCAGGCTGGAGTGCAGTGGTGCAATCATAGGTCATTGCAACCTCGAACTCCTGGGCTCAAGCCACCCTCCCACCTCAGCTTCTCCAGTAGCTAAGACTAACAGGCATGTGCCACCATCCCAACTAATTTTTTTTTTTTTGAAACGGAGGCTCATTATGTTGCCCATGCTGTGGAACTGTTTTTAAAACAAAATTCTGTCAATGTTTGTTTGCTTCGTATATTTGAGAACTCTGGTTTGATGTGTGTATCTTCTTGATGAATTGACCTTTTTATCAATATATAATAATTTCTTTGTCTCTTTTCACAGTTTTGTACTTAAAGTCTATACTGTCAGATATTTCTTTTGTTACTTGCATGGAATATCTTTTTCCATCCTTTCACTTTCAACGTATTGATACGGTTTCAACTGAACTGTAGACAGCATATAGTTTGATCATTTTTTAAAATTCATTCTGCTAGTCTCCTTGAAGAGCTTAATCCATTTACACTTAAAATGTAATTACTGATAAGAAATAACTTCTATTTTGCTGTTTGTTTTCTGTATGCCTTATAAGTTTTGTGTTCCTCACTTCCTCTGCTTCTTATGTTTAATTGATTGTTTTTGTTTTGTTCCATCTTGATCCCCTTCTCATTTCGTTTTGGATGTATTTAGATATCTTCTTAGCCATTACCATAGAGATTACAATTAACATCCTAAATCTACAATCTAGTTTGGATTGTTATCAGCTTAGCTTTAATTTTGTGATGTGGGAAAATTATACACATATTTTTGACTTACTACTTTAACTTTTAAACTATCTTACAGTTTTCAAACTTGTATTCTCCCTACTTCTGCCTTAATCACACTGCTGTTTCAGAGATACATGAATACCTTTTTCAGTAGGGGTGGGGTTTCGCCATGTTGGCCAGGCTGGTCTCAAACTCCTGGCCTCAAGCAATCCACCCGCCTTGGCCTCCCAAAGTGTTGGGATTACAAGGGTGAGTCACCATGCCTGGCCACATGAGTACATCTTGATTTATAGTAGGCAGTTTCTATATAAAACATAATAAGTATAATTTTCAATGGAATAGAATTGTTTAAAGTAATATTTATTGAATGGCATACAAAGCTCTGTTGTGTACAGCTTTCAGCTGGAATTCTTTTGTTGTATATCAGTAGCATATTTCCAAACATTTAGTTGCAGTAGGCAAAATGGATAGTATCTCCCCCACCTGGAAGACCTCACTAAGTTAGCTTAAAGCTGACACCTCCTTAACCTGCTGTCTTGTATACTACCTGTTCTGACTGATTTTCCTGAGCTTTCCTTTTCCTACACTCATTCGTTAATACAGCTAATGCCACCGTCTACCTTTGCATATATAGAAAATAACAAAAGATTATCAGCCCATTTAAGTCAAAATAATTATCATTTGGTTATATTTGGATTCAGTTTGAAATAACCCTTATTTTTTAATCTTTGTTTGTAATAATCTTTATGTCCCAGCTTTATCCCTGTCCTTGTATTTCAGTTCATCCCTGATAGGATTTATTTTTATCTGTACAGTGTAGGAAATTCTACCCCGTAGATTTTATAAAAGTGAGTTACTGTTATTAAAAAAGTGAAATCCCCCCCATCTCTTTCCACTCTGGAACATCCATTTACTTTTGATAATCTTTCACCTGGTTTGCTATAATTCTTTAATTAATCATTAGTCATAAACTGAGATCTAAGTAAATAAGTAGAAAGTGACTTGTAGTACAGAGCTTTTGATCTGGGTACCAAGTGTTTTCCCACTGAAGATATATTATAGTCGCCTGTGTGCCTATGGCCATGGAGAAGCTTCATTCAGGGTTTTCCAGTTGAAAGGTATATACTGGTTGCTTTAGATGGGATTCATTTGATGGTGCCGATATCATTTGGTCTGGGTCATTACATTTTCATGGCTAAACCATTTAATATGCAGTGGCCCTAACATTGTAAAGCCCTACTCTGTTGGTGCATGAAGTCTTCAGTTAGGTCAGGTAGGTATACAGGAAGCAACATAAGATTGGGGTTACTGTTGTTTAAATAAGGTTATAGACTTAATATGAATAGGGAAGGCACTCATTTGTTTATAGACTTAATGTGAATAGGGAAGGCACTTAATATGAATAGGGAAGGCACTCATTGTGATATGGAAGAGAAAAGGATGCGAATGTCAGAGGTCGTTGTATATGAGTTGGGAGAGAGAGAGAGGAAGGAATCTTAGCATGGGAATATGATTGGGCTAAAATTTAAAAAGTCTGTGCCCCTTTTTAATTTAGTATTTGCTGTCCCTTTTAAATTAAATCCCATCATTAAACTATTTCCAGAGTGTCCAAACACAAAAATGGTAAAGATTAAGTATTTAAGAAACCACTGGTTATTATATTTAACCTCTATGGTTAGCTTATAATGTATTCCATATTCTATCTTGTGTTATTTAACTTTAAAACAGTTGAGAATTCTTTTGTATTAAACATGAAGTAAAATAAGTAGCACTAATATATCCTTGTTCCTTAAACTATGTAATACTCTTTTGATCTAGTTAAATACCAACAATAAAAATTTAATTTAAAAAGAATCTTGGGCATATGAAATCCCTCAGTCCCAGTTAATTGAATCAGCCATAAGCAGGGGGATAAAACAAAGATAGGAGTGGTGTGGTACTCATGATTTCCAGGCCAGGCGCTGACTGTTGTTTAAAGACCTTCGATTTTTCTACTATACAGTTTCTCTTGAATATCCGAATTATTGAGATGAGTAGATAGCAAGATGTCTTAAACATTGATTAGAAAGTTCTCCCTGTCCCATCACCTCCCCTAACCCCATCCCCCACTCTTGCTATACACACTCATAGAGGAGAAAGAGGCAGCTATATAGGTGAAGAAAATTAGAAAATATTTAGGTGGGAAAGCACTGTTTTACACCCACAGAATAAATTGAGCAATTTGTATTTTATCATTGTATGGAACAGTTAAGACAATTTATACGTTTGTTATGGCTCTCATTTATAAATTGTATACTAAATTTCTTTGACCACAGCTTCTGTCCAAATTCACACCTCTGAGTAATCCTCAAGATAGCATTTCAAGATTTTAATGTTTGCCATCTTAACTTGGGTTGTATTTTGATAGAAGTTATATTCGGTTGTCAAGGTTAAACCAATCTAACCATGGTAACCAAGGTGATAACTTTCATCTTTGGTGTATTTTTCAGTGAGGTGATTGTTTCTTGCTTTTTGTCTTTCACAAAACTAAGATTTAATTACTTATATTAATTTCTGCTGAGGTAGATAATAATCTAAAAAGATTTAGGTTACTGGTGAATGGAACACTCTTTAGTTTCTACTTCCTATTGTTGGAAGGATCTGCTTGGCTTAATTCCTCCCCCTGCACCCTGCAATGATGTTTACTAGCAAAGTTCTTTGAAACATAACTGGTTAATCACCTCTTAAATTTTTTTTTTTTTTTTTTTTGAGACGGAGTCTCGCTCTGTCGCCCAGGCTGGAGTGCAGTGGCCAGATCTCAGCTCACTGCAAGCTCCGCCTCCCGGGTTTACGCCATTCTCCTGCCTCAGCCTCCCGAGTAGCTGGGACTACAGGCGCCCGCCACCTCGCCCGGCCGGCTAGGTTTTTGTTTTTTTTTAGTGGAGACGGGGTTTCACCGTGTTCGCTAGGATGGTCTCGATCTCCTGACCTCGTGATCCGCCCGTCTCGGCCTCCCAAAGTGCTGGGATTACAGGCTTGAGCCACCGCGCCCGGCCTCAAATTTTAAGGATGATTAAAGTTTCTTTTCTGGTGGAGTGGGTATGGGGGGATGTTTGCTTAATAGAAACAAAATCATTACCTTCTGAAAGTTTAGCTTCCTATTTATGTTGGTATTCCTGTCTTTAGCGGGTTTATGCAGTACCTAATGTAGAATGTGCGGCCCACGATCATTATAAGACTTTCTGTTTTGTTTTTTTTTTTTCCCAGGCAAGTGAAAATTACATCCTGTGTAGTGATACCAGGTCACAGCTCAAATTTCTTGAAAAGCTGGATCAATTGGAGAAGCAGAGAAAGGATTTAGAAGAAAGAGAAATGTTACTTAAGGCAGCCAAGGTAAGAGCCAGTGTGATTTATGAGTGAACGTGGCCTGGCAGTGTGGTCAGAGGTGGCTTTATCATTGGTTGACTGTCTTGGTTTTATTAGGCCTTTAGATTTCTCCAGAGGATTTCCTAAAATGAAATTACTAATAGGATGTCTCACAGCCAGGATGGTGTGGTGGCTTTCAGTTCATTTAGTTTAATGAATCATAATCTTTTGTCTTCTCACATTTCCTGTTGCTCTCCCTATCCTCAACCTCAGCTGAAATGTTTTGTAAAATTTCAGGGTCTCTTTAGGAATCCAATTTGATACATGCCAAGTTGAAGTTGAGAGAGGAAAATTTGGAAAGTAGACAGGAAGGTTATGGGTAAAATTAGTAATTTGGAACAAAATACAGGCTGGGTGGAAATAGAGTAAAAGAATGGTGAGGCTTATTTATTTTATTTTATTTTTGGAGACAGAGTCTTACGCTGTCACCCAGGCTGAAATGCAGTGGCATGATCTCGGCTTACTGCAACCTCTGCCTCCTGGGTTTAAGCAGTTCTCTGCCTCAACCTCCTGAGTAGCTAGGACTACAGGTACCTACAACCATGCCTGGCTAATTTTGTGTGTGTGTGTGTGTGTGTGTGTGTTTTAGTAGAGACAGGGTTTCACCATGTTGGCCAGGTTGGTCTTGGAGCTCCTGACCTCGGGTGATCCGCCTTCCTTGGCCTCCCAAAGTGCTGGGATTACAGGCGTGAGCCACCACCTGGCCAAGGCTGTTTATTTCCATTCTCCCTTATTTAAACGTTTACCTGGGCTATTAGTGTCAGATGAGATAAAAGCTAATTCCACTACAGTTTCCATTTTGAAGCTCCACATTTCTTCATAGGCGTGGGGCCATTTTGAGAAATCTTAAAGGCTGAGCACTGGAGTCTTAATTTTTGTTTTAAACACATTTGTTTTAATTTCTAGTGTTGCTGATAGCTTCCCTCTTTAGAGTATTTGTTCCTAATCACATAGCAATTGCTTTTTTAAAAACTAATTTATTTTGAGACTGGGCACAGTGTCTCATGTCTGTAATCCCAGCACTTTGGGAGGCTGAGGTGGGTAGATCACGAGGTCAGGAGATTGAGACCATCCTGGCCAACATGGTGAAACCCCATCTCTACTAAAAATACAAATATTAGCCGGGTGTGGTGGTGCATGCCTCAGCTACTCCGGAGGCTGAGGCAGGGGAATCGCTTGAACCCCGGAAGGCGGAGATTGCAGTGAGCTGAGATTGCACCGCTACACTACAGCCTGGTGACAGAGCAAGACTCCATCTCCAATAAATAAATAAATAAACTAAATAAATAAATTAAGATAAATAAATAATAACCAAAAAAAAGAAAAAAAACTGATGCGTCGACTATTTTACTGATTTATTTTGAAATTATTTAATACAGAAAACTTGCCAAAACTGTACAAAGTACTCTCAGCCCCTTTTCCAGATTCCCCCAATTTTAACATTTTACTGCATTTGCTTCATCTCTACCGTTTTTGTTTTATTTTTTGTTTTTTGAGACAGTCTAACTCTGTAGGTCAAGCTAAAGTACAGTGGCACGATCTCAGCTCACTGCAACCTTTGCCTCCCAGCCTCCAGCAATTCTCCTATCTTAGCCTTCTGAGTAGCTGGGACTATAGGCGCTCACCACTATGCGCAGCAAATTTTTTTGTATATTAGTAGAGTTTCAGCATGTTGCCCAGGGTGGTCTCCAACTCCTGAGCTTGATCCACCCGGCTCAGCCTCCTAAAGTGCTGAGATAACAGGAATGAGCCACGGCGTCCGGCCTTATCTCTACCCTTTTCATTACCCTTTCTATACACATAATCATTAATCCTCTCCCTCTCTTCTTTCCTTCCCCACTTTCTCTCTTCCTCCCTTTCTTTCTTCCTCTCCCCTCCTACCTTTCTTTCCTCTTTCTCTTTCCTTTTCGTTTTTTTTTTTCTTTTTCTTTTTGAGACAGAGTCTCACTCTGTCACTAGGCTGGAGTACAGTGGCTTGCTGCAGCCTTCACCTCTCAGGCTCAAGCAATCCTCCCACCTCAGCTTCTTAAGTAGCTGGGACTACAGGCACACACCACCACGCCTGGCTAAAGTTTGATTTTTTTGTAGAGACGGGATCTCCCTACAGTGCTCAAGCTGGTCTCAAATTCCTAGACTCAAGCAGTCCTCCTGCCTCAGCCTCCCAAGGTGCTGGGATTACAGGCATGAGACACTGTGCCCAGCCATTTTTCTTTTCTTAACTTTTTTGAAAGTAGTCTTCAGACATCATGTACCCCCACTCCTCAACATTTTCATATGTAACACTCATCTAATGCACAGCACCCATTCTGATTTCACTAGCTGGCTCAACCATGTCTCTCTTTCATGGTCCGTTTTCCCATTCAGGAATTTGTTTTTCATATAGTTGTCATCTCGTTTCAGATTCTTTTAGGGTTTCTCAGTCTTTCTCTTTTATGCCCTTGACAGTTGTCAATAGTATAAGCCTAACCTTCTGTAGGATGACCTTCAACCAGGGCTCATCTGATATTTCCTTATGATTTGACTCAGGTCAAGCATGCTTGGCAGGAATGCACAGAAATGCTACACTCTTCTCAGCTGATCATATCAAAAGGGTCGTATTGGTACCTACTAGTTCTCTCCATTTTAAACTTGCCGTCTCCCACACTTCTTGTTTTTTATTTTTGTTTTTTTGAGACAGGGTCTTGCTTTGTTGCCCAGACTAGAGTGCAGTGGTGTGATCACTGCTCACTGCAGCCTTGACCTTTCGGGCTTAAACAATCCTCCCATCTTAGCCCCCCAAGTAGTTGGGACTACAGGCACATGCCACCACACCTGGATAAATTTTTTAGTTTTTTAGAGATAGAATCTCACTATATTGCCCAGCCTCATTTTTCCCTTTGTAATCAATTAGTTTTTCATAGGAAGGCATTCTAAGATCATGCCAATATCCAGTTCCTCATCAAAGCTCCATTTGTTAACCATAGCGTCTGTTGTGATGTCTGCCTAAATCAGCTACCTCTGTCATGGTTGCAAAATGTCAACTCTTTATTCCCATCAACTCTCCTCCTTTTATTAGCACCCTACCATGTGGAGGAGCTTTCTTTCTTTATTCATATTAGTATGGGTTCATGATTTCTCTTTGTCTTAATAGGTTGTAATTCATTCCTGTCATTTATTTTGTTGCTCAAATTGCCCCTGAGTGGGAGACCCTTCCAGCTGGCCCTTCTGTCCCTTAGTCATCCATCTTCTGTCCCTCCATCCATCACTCACTGAGCATGTCCTCACTTTCAGGCACAAGGCACTCCAGGCCCAGCTTATAGTTTTCATGCTTTAGCCCTGAAATCAGCCATTTCTCTAAGAAGCCTGCCTTCTTTTCAGTTGAGGATGACATTCAGAAACCAACCTTAGGTCATATAGTATACTCATTGCTAAAAGGGTGTCATTACATGTAGGCCCTTCTCAGTGGACAGATCTAGGAAATGTATATATGGTATGTGTATATGTACACACGTATATACACACAAATGTCCATCTGTAACTATTTCTATATCTATGTATATATTATAAAACTGTGAGTTCATATGGATACCTGCAACTCCAATCCAGTGCCTCAGAGTTCTTTCTACCCTTATTCTCTCCCTGTTTGTAAACACATTCTCCAGTCTTGAGAAACTTGGCTCCCATTATCCTTGATATATTTAACTTATGTCCTCTATCAGTTGTTTAATCGATGTAACTAATCTCTCAACTAGCCATGCTGGCTGACTCCTCTGTCTGCTACTACTAAATTCCCCACCCCATTTCATTGTCTGTGTAATTGGCCACCACGCTCACAGACCCATTCCTTGATGAAACCTGTACTCCCTCATCACCTTGTATTCTTCACCACTGGCCTATACCTTCACATGCCCCAGCTCCCCGTAAGGATATGGGGCACCACAGCCTTGTCACTGTGCTGCTTCCTGCTGTCCCACACACTCAGTCCCCACATTGACACCCACTGCACTGGGAAGAGCAGGAAGATGGGACAGAAAGATGCTCTTTCTTGAGCCTTCAAGTGTTATAAGTAAGCACTTAGTCATTGTAATGAGGTGGTTTATTGGTATTTTATTTCCACTTACTGTGTTGTAAACAAGGTCATAAACTATTAAATACTAGTTTAGTTATTATTGACTATAATAATGTATTATACTTGCTCTTTATCTCCTTTGGCTTTTCCTTCTTTACCAGACGTCTAAATGTTGGATTTAGTAGCTTTCAATCCTATGCCACCTTCTCTGTCTTCATTCCCTCTTAAGTCTGTATCTCCATTTCAGCGTGCATTACGAAAATCTGGACTCATACCATTAACTCCCTACTTGACATGACTTCATTGGCCAATAGTTATTTCAAAATTGATATGTCCAAAACAGCTCCTGTTATTCCTCCCCCCAAATACCTTTTACTTTTATAGATTTTCTTGACTCAATAAATGACACCACCGTCTTCCCAGACGTTCAAGCTGAAAAACATAGGCATCATCTTTAACTCCATTCTGTGTCTCCTCTCTCCCCACATCCAAACCATCTCCTATCTTATTTCTAAAATGTATCCAACTTTTCTTCATCACTATTGTCATTACTCTAGTCTAATTCATCTTTCACTTGGACTTTTATACTATCTTCTAAGTAACCTTTTCCTTCTACAATCCATTCTTCTATTTCTCCTACTATGGTCAGAATGTTTTTATAACAAATCATGTGTGTCTCTTTTGCTTAAAAGCTTTCAGTGGCTTCCTGTTGCACTTAAAATGTAAACTTCCTACCAAATTTTAAAAGGCCTTATGTTATTTGGCACCCACCTACCTCTCTGAGCTTGCCTTGTCACCTACTCTGCTCCAGGCACACTGACCTTTCTGTTCCTTGAATGTGCCAAACTTGTGCCCAACTTAGGATATTAGACTTCTAACTAGGTATCTTGAACTGACCATTGAGTTCTCTTCCCCTAAATCTGCTTTTTCTTAGATCTCTACACTCTTAGAAAGTTGCAGTTACCATCCTCCAAGATGCTTGGGCCAAAATCCCAGGAGTCATCCTTGATTCCCCTCTTTACTTCGTCACCAACATCCATCCTGTCAACAAATCTGATCAGTTTTACCTGCAAAGATATGTTTCGAATGCAACCATTTATTATCTTCTGTGCTTTGATGCTAGTCCACGCTGCCCTTATCTTTTCGGTCAGTCTCTTCTTCACAACAGTTGTTTTAGGGCAGTCTACAAATTGCTCTGTGTGCCTTTGCGTTCAATCTTGGATCCCTACAGTGCATCCTCTACAGAGTGGCTAGAGCCTTTTTTTTTTTTTTTTTTTAAAGTGTTACATCAGTGGCATCTCACCCCTGTGCTCCTAACATGCCAGTGGATTTTTGTTGTTGTTGTTGTTTTCAAGACGGAGTTTTGCTGTTGTTGCCCAGGCTAGAGTGCAATGGCGTGGTCTTGGCTCACTCCTACCTCCGCCTCCTGAGTTCAAGCATTTCTCCTGCCTCAGCTTCCCAAGTAGCTGGGATTACAGGCACCCGCCACCATGCCTGGCTACTTTTTGTATTTTTAGTAGAGATGGGGTTTCACCATGTTGGCCAGGGTGGTCTCGAACTCCTGACCTTTGGTGATCTGCCCGCCTCAGCCTCCCAAAGTGCTGGGATTACAGGCGTGAGCTACCGTGCCCAGCCCAGTGGATTGTTTTTATAGCTAGAATTAAACCCCAATTCCTTATCATGGCCTACAAGGCAACACATGATCTCCAGTCTTTCTCTTTCAACTTTTTTCTGCTTCAACCACATAGGCCATCTTTCTTTCCTCGAATATGTTCCCATTTTAAGGCTTTAGCAATTACTGTCCCTTCTGCTTGGAATGTTTTCCTCCAGATCTTTGCATGACTACATCTTTTTTGTCATTTAGATCTCTACTCAAATATCACTTCTCATAGATGTCTTCCTTACCATCCTAGCTAGAGAAGTACACACCACACTTCTCTTTCTATCACATTATTCTATTTTCTTTATTTTGTTTTAATTTGATTTTAAATTATATATATTTTATTTTAAATTGTTATTATTATTATCTTTTTTTTTTTGGGAGATAGGGTCTCGCTCTGTTACCCAGGCTGGAGTGCAATGGCCCCATCTCAGCTTACTGCAACCTCTGCCTCCTGGGTTCAAACGATTCTTGGGTCTCAGCCTCCCAAGTAGCTGGAACTACAGATGCATGCCACCATGCCCAAATTAAATTTATTTTATTTTGAAACAAAGTCTCATTCAGTTGCCCAGGCTGGAGTGCAGTGGCATGACAATAGCTCTCTGCAGGCCTTGATCTCCCAGGCTCAAGCAGTCTACCCACCCACCTCAGCCTGCTGAGTAGCTGGAACTGTAGGCACGAGTCACTATGCCTGGCTAATTTTTTTAATTTTTAGTAGAAATGGGGTCTTGCTGCATTACACAGGCTGGTCTTGAACTTGAGCTCAAACAGTTCTCCCACCTTGGCCTCCCAAAGTACTGGGATTACAGATGTGAGCCACTGCCTCTGGCCTATTTAATTTCCTTTACAGCACTTAACAGTGTCAGCAATTATTTGTTTTGTATTTTTACCCATCACTAATATTTTGCATATCATAAATGTGTTTCATTTTTATAAAGTTATTTATTTTTCTCTTCTTAAAATGTAAGTTACTTGAGTTACTACAGTTACTTTGTCATCTGTCTCCAAGGGCTAGAACAGTGGCACACAGAGTAGAATCTGTACTACGGATGACCAGTATAAATATTGGATGACTGACAAAGGCTTGATACCGAAATGTGCCCATTTTATATTGGGGCAAAATATTATATACACACCCACATATATGTATATACATAATGCATATTTTAATATAAATACATATATACACAGACTCATTCTCTGGTGATACTATAACTAGAATAATAAAAGGGTTTGTCGTTGGCTTCAAATGAAATTTTAGTAGATTGGGAACTAAAATGAAGAAAAATTTTACCAGCTTTGGGTTGAATTTTGTGTAGATATTTAAGATTTTTGAAATTAGTAGGCACTCAAATTTAAAGACTAGCTCTTAGTAAATATGAAAATACTTTTAGCTTTTATTTAGTTAGCTATCTAGTTAATAGCTTAGTTAGCTAAGGTTGCATTTTATAGAACAAATATTCAGATTTATAAGCAGTTAAATAACTTTGTCATGATGAGAAGAAAGAATATACATATCCCAAACATGTTTTCCAGTGGACTGATGTTCATGGTGTCAGAAATAAAGTTCCTTACCCTTTGTTCCATCATAGCTTAATATATAGAAAGCACCTCTCTTCTTATGCCAGTCCTGTACTATGGAAAGTGACATCCAGTAAACAATTATTGAACATGGTGCACAGCATTCTATTAAGTGCTATGGAAGACCCAAAGATGATAAGATATTTTAATTAAAATACTGAGATGTGTTTTCTACTTACAGTTTTAGAAATTATACCTTTAAAGAGAGATTTCATTCAAGGTTAGTCAGATTCTTGATTTTAGTAGTCCTTGAAATACCCTGTGTTTTCCCAAATGGCTTCACCTGAAGATCAGCCAGTATTGATTGTTTTTATTCATTTAAACCAACAATTATTCTTTTTTTCTTTTCTTTCATCTGTACCACCAATTTTTTAGTTTTCAGTGTTCCTACAGGAAAAACGTCATGCCTCAACTGGACCTGACTGACATTGTTAGCATCATTTTCAGTATAAGCTTCCTCCAGGGTAGAACTGCAGCAGCCAGCCCAGATGATGAGGGGGCGGGGGAAACCAGGGTGGGAGTGCAGCTAGACTGGATTGAGGCATTTCCCCTGGAGCTAAGATATTCAATCACTAGAGAAAATTGTCGTTTATTAAATATTTAATGGCAACTTTGGTGTTTAGATACTAGTAATTTCTATTAAAATTTTCTTTTCCTTTGATAGAGTCGTTCTAATAAAGAAGATCCAGAACAGCTGAGATTAAAGCAGAAAGCCAAAGAGGTAGGACTTTCAAGTTACCATGCTTGTCTTTGTGTTTGAGGGAAGGTTGGCAGCTCTCTCCTGGCAATTAGGTCAGGGTTTATTTTGCTGTTGCATACCATTTGCAGAAGCCTTGGGGAAGGACAGGAACTGCTAAAGGCAAGGGCAGTACCTCAAATGAGGTCAGTGAGTTATGTGCTCTCTTTTTAAAATTTATTTTCAAGGCTTAGGCCTGTCTCGAAATGGGTCTTTGTAAACTACAGCAGTATACTTGGAGGAATATAATGTGAGATTTTTAAAAAAAAGAAACTTTTGAGATTTAGCATCTGGGATTGTACAATAGGCTACATTTTTCCAGGGTAATTGTTCGTTTTGTAAATCTGATACTGCTTATAATTCTTTGGCTGGGAGGCGGTACTGGGATTTAGTTTTAAATGGAAAATGCCTCTGGCTTTTAATTTTCTAGGCCCAGCAGTTTTCTGTTCTGGAATGGAGCCCTTGTTTCACACAGTTCATGTTTAGCTGCAGGGGTTTTAGTTTATAGCTTAGACTGGTTAAGCTTTTACTCCCAGAGGCCTCTGCATAGCAACTGTAGAAATCAACAAATAAGTTCATTTATGTCTGCAGCCTCCTCTCAGTAGCTGACTTTTTACATTTCCCAATATCCATTTCCTGACTTTTCTAGCCCCAGAGAAAAAAGCTCCACTAATTGGAGCTTATTTTAATTGAGCCTTAATATTGGATCTCACTGGAGTTGCCCCCAGAGCTGCTGAGAACAGAATGAAATGAAAGTACCTAAGGTTGAAGATGCGGTGTGTGTATGGGTGTGTGTGTGAAATTTTTCACTTGACCTACAGATTCTTTTCCCTCCTGAATAAATCATCAAGCCTGTTCACATTTCTGATTAAGGATCTGACAGCAGACGATAATAAAGACAATTGAGGTGTGAGACGTGTGATATGGAGCTGAAGAAATTGGTTTCTATAGTTACTTCACTGATTTCATGCAATTTTTAAGGATCTTTGTGCTAAATAAGAGTGATTTTCTGAGCAACCTTTTCCCTTAACTGTGCCTCTTGAACTATGAAATTTGTTGTTGCTTAACATTGCTGCAGTTGGCTCCTAGGTGCCAGCAGCAGCAGGTTATTTATGAATGTTTTAAAGGCCCTTATTGTTTGGATTGATGTAGGAATTGAGGCAAAACAAGTGGAAATCTAGTAAGATTCTTATAATCATTGTGGTGTGTTTTCATTAACAGAGAGAAGGAAAATACTTGAACTCTGGGTGGAGGCATTTCAGGATTGGGACAGGGAACGCTGGAAAGGGAGAAGGCTTTAAAAAGTTGAAAGGAGAAACATTTTATTTTCAGCAAGAAACTATTCCTCATACTGATGTCTTTCCAGTGGAAAATATATCTAAAAATATTAGTATGAGAACTGTACCGATAATTCTCTTTAAGCAAACCTGGCATGCAGATATTAGGGATGGGCAACCTAACGTTGCTGTGAATCATGGGTATCCCACCTTGTTTTAATTAAGGACTGACTAGATGCTTATCTTCTAATTGCATTCCCTTTTTGGAAAATATGCAACAGAAAGCTTACCCTTTTAACCTTACCCTGTCTGTCCCTCCTTCGTAAACCTTCATAAGCATCTGAATCTTAGATTAATTTTTCCTTCAACTTTGTATGGGATTGTTTTGTTTTTGTTTGCATTTTATTTTAGTATGTTGTTTAATAATTCCCTAAGGGATGAATAGGTGGACAACATTTTTCAAAGAAAACTGTGAGAGGAAATGTACCAAAAAAATGCCTCTCTTAATGAGAACAGGTGGTAGCAAACCTGTGTTTTTCTCTTCCTTTGCACCTCCATTTATTTCTTTTTCCAAGCAAGATTAAAGGAACTCAATCTAACTTCTTTCCAAAATATTTTGAAAGTTTTCTAGTTGCTTCCTGTCATAAATCTTCTTTGATCAAAAAAAGGAATCAAATACATTGGCCCCTTTCCAAGAACATAGCCACTCTGTATTGCAAATGTTTGGTGAAAGTCAAATATTGTCATTTTTGTCATCCTTCTGCCCCCCTCGAGTTCTTAATAACTTGAGTGTTCTAAGGGGCTCTAGTTCAGAATCAAATACACAGTGATAGTGTATTTTGTTTGATTGCATAAATATTGACTTTTTTTTTTTTTTTTTTTTTTATGAGATGGGGTCTTGCTTTTCCCCAGGCTGGGGTACAGTGGCACGATCTCAGCTCAGGGCAGCCTCTGCCTCCCAGGTTCAAGTGATTCTCTGGCCTCAGCCTCCCGAGTAGCTGGGATTAGAGGCATGTACCGCTGCATCCAGCTAATTTTTGTATTTTTAGTAGAGATGAGGTTTCACCATGTTGGCCAGGCTGGTCTGAAACTCCTGACCTCAGGTGATCTACCCGCCTCAGCCTCCCAAAGGGCTGGAATTACAGGAGTGAGGCACCGTGCCCGGCTGACCATATCTTAATAGAGAGTTGGATTGCTTGCTTGTATGGTAATTTGTGAGGTTAGCATTTAGGATGCATTAATCACTATCATGCTGGTATAAACTATGATGCTTTGGTGTATGAATTTTTGGTATTTGGCTGTCTGAGAAGTTTTCTTTGTTCACTCATGTTTTTTTTTTTTTTTTTTTTTTTTTTTTTAGCACAGCTGCCTTATGCTTGCTCGATTTAGAACTGATTTGTTTTCCCTTTCAAACCTACCTACCAGGCTTGTCATAGAAAAAAGATTACTGGCTATCTTATAAACGTAGAACTTCGAAGAACTGTTTACAGAAGCTGTAGGCTTTCTTTATGCTGAGAAATGTTTCAGCAATGATATTTCTCATATAAATATTAAATCACAATCTGAATCCCCTTCATTCATAATCTTATCCATATTTGCTTTCAACTGACTGGAATTCTTAAGCCATGTGTAGTGACTTACACCTGTAATCCTATCACTTTGGGAGGCTGACGTGGGCGGATCACCTGAGCTTAGGAGTTCGAGACCAGCCTGGGCAACATGGTGAAACCCTGTCTTTACTAAAAATATGAAAAATTAGCTGGACTTGGTGGCACACACCTGTAATCCCAGTTACTTGGGAGTCTGAGACATAAGAATCGCTTGAATCTGGGTGGCAGAGGTTGCAGTGAGCCGACATGGTGCCACTGAATTGACTCCAGCCTGAGTGACGGAGTGAGACTGTCTCAGAAAACAGTAACTAGAATTTTTTTTTTTCTTTTTATTTGTGAGATGGAATTTCACTCTTGTTGCCCAGGCTAGAGTGCAAGGGCACGATCTCGGCTCACTGCAACCTCTGCCTCCCGGGTTCAAGAGATTCTCCTGCCTCAGCCTCCCGAGTAGCTGAGATTACGGGCATGTGCCACCACGCCTGACTAATTTTGTATTTTTAGTAGAGATGGGATTTCTCCATGTTGGTCAGGCTGGTTTTGAACTCCCGACCTCTGATCCTGCTGCCTCAGCCTCCCAAAGTGCTGGGATTACAGGCATGAGCCACTGCACCTGGATCATTTCTCCTGTAGTTTTTCTTTCCTCTAGTAAAGTTTTGGAGGCTCTTCATCTTTGCATTCCAGATGTAAGGACAAATTGTGTTAAACTGGACAGGTTTTTAAAAAGTATCAAATAATTTCTTTTCATTCTTCCTATCGACTTCTTCTGATTTTGTCATTCTCATTTGGCACTTAAAAACAGACTGCCTTTGGGTTGGCTTCCACCCCAGTCTTATTCCATTGAAGAAGTTCCTGCTGCATGGTGTTCCTATTGACCTGACAGGTTTTCTGTCTATTTGAAAACCAACTGACATGTCTGTGGATATTCCTGTAATTCAAACGTTTTATTTTCAACTTAGAGACTGTCTTCTTTCCCTTTCTCTGTTACCTGAAAAAACATAAGCATCCTTTCTCTTTTTCTCGCTATTATAACTTCATATTTTCTATACTAGCCCTTTCAAATTCTGAAATTTTATGATTTTCTAGATACTTTTCCTAAAATATAAGTACTGGCATTCTTCCATTTTGCCATCTCTTTGTGAAAGTTTTTTTAGTTGGGTTTTTTTTGTTTTTGTTTTTGAGAAGAGTCTCACTCTGTCACCCAGGCTGGAGTGCAGTGACGCAATCTGAGCTCACTGCAGCTTTGACCTCCCGGGCTCAAGCACTCCTCCTACCTCAGCCTACCAAGTGGTTGAGACCACAGGCACATGCCACCACACCTGGCTAATTTTTTAAATTTTTTGGAGAGTCGGGGTCTCCCAGTGTTGTCTAGGCTGATCTCGATCTTGTGACCTGAAGATTTGGCCTCTTGAACTGCCATAGTTCATTTATCATCCATTTATCATTCATTAGGTTCTCTTGGAACCATGAAAGCCTCACTAGGTTTCCTTCTGCCTCAGCCTCCATAAGTTCTGGGATTACAGGTGTGAGCGACTGTGCCCTGCTGAATTTTTTTTTTAATACATGGATTACTAATTGCTGAACTCTAACTTCAGACAAGCAGGCATATTTTTATTTAATGCAGCTGCAAACTTGTATGATATGTGTGTTATGTGTCCTAGATTAAAATATAGCCCTCACTATTTTCTTTTCTTAGCACATCATCCAGAATTTTGTAGAGCTATTTGTCTGACTTTGCAGTTCAAACATTTTGATTTGATTGTTGTATATTTTGTGACCCTTATTTCCTTTTGAATTTCTTCTTTCTCCTTTGGGAAATGTGAGTTCAATGCATCTGTGCAGAGTGAGACAAAGAATTCATTTACTTTCTTTTTACCAATTCCTGACATTCCACTTTGATTTGTTATCGGATGGTGAGGGAGAAAAAGGAAATCAAGACCTAATGGTATATTTGCTTCACAATGCAACCTGTAGGAACTGAGAAAAAGAATAAATGACTAAAATGTAGACCAGATTAGAAGCCTTGTATCCTAAAGTTTTTGGGATTTTGTTTATAGAAAATATAGGTTATAAAAACTGTTGGTACAATTTGTCATAAGACATTGTACAATAAATAAAATACTGAATCATAAGGCTCATTACTGATTAGAAAATATTTAGGTATGAGAACAGCACAGTATATTTTTAAAATGAAATTTGAAAATATTTGAAGTCAATGGAAGGTGATAGGCACACTATTAAATTATATCAGTTTGTATTTAAACTTCATGCAAGTTCTACATGGCCAGAACTCATAGAGTACTAGACAGTGACAAATGAAACTTGTCATAAAAAGTACATTCTAGCAGTCAAATTAATACAGCAAGAGGATGACATTCTTAAAATGACAAGTTATAAAGAACTTGTGTATGACAGCAGAGAAACAGATTGAAAGGTTTCACAGCACTGATAGTGTAGGACAGTGGTTCTCAAACGTTGACATGCGTAAAATTATCTGGAGAGCTTGTTAAAATACAGATTGCTAGGTCCCACAACAAGAGTTTATAATACTGTAGTAGATCTAGGGTAGGACCTGAAAATGGGATTTCCAATAAATTACCAGATGTTGCTGCTATTGCTGCTGCTGCTCTGCAGATCTCACTGAGAACCATTGATCTGGGATAAGAAAGAAGGGGGGCTTTAAAATTTGTCACTTCTATTTTCCTACTAACTAAATGGTCAAAATACTGTGATTTGGGAATCTGAGATTTGGCCTCTTGAACTGTCATAGTTCATTTATCATCCAATTATCATTCATTAGGTTCTCTTGGAACCATGAAAGCCTCACTAGGTTTCCTTCATGGATATTTTTACAAGATAACTTTAATGGTAGTATTTCTTTACTGGTATACCTTAAATGGAAAAGAAAATATCAGAGATTCATAAGAAGATTGCATGCATACTTTATTTTGATGTGTAGCATCTATGTGTTTTGAGAGACTTATTACTCTCTTAGTAGAAAGATGCCTATTTAAAAAAATATAGCATTGAACTGTAAGTAAAGTATCTTGGATTCTAGATTCAGCCTGCCATTATTGAGAGCTTGTTTTGGGGAAAGTTACTTTAATTCTTTGAACTTACCTCTGTTTCCTTGTATTTAAAATGAATTTAACAACTCCTGCTCTGCTTATATTACAAGATTGTCATAATTTAGGGGAAGGCGAGGCATAAAAGAAAAAAACAGTAGCTTATAAACATTAACTGTAGGAACATTTAAGGTAGATGTCATTGAGCTCTTAGACTTAAGTTTGAGATAGACCATGAATATGTTACTTCTTTCTTTCCAGAGGACTGAAAAGAAAATGAGAAGAAAAAAGAGTGTAAGGGTGACAACTGAAAAAAAATTTTTTGTAATATAGAATAACTGTAGCACATTAATATTTTACATAATTTATAAATCAAATGTTATTGGTTTAAGTTAAAGAGAGAAGGTGGCTAGTTGAGATTATGAGGAATATACCACTTTTTTTCAGGAAGGTAGGGATGAATGAGTAATGTTGACCAACAAGGCACCAGAGTTTACATATCAAATTCCAGGAATCTCAGATGTTCTGGACAGTGCATTGTAATAACCAGCCTTAGTGGTTGGGAGGAAAAAAAAAAAAGATTCTAAACTGTTTGATTTGGTGGAATGACTGCTAATAATTGTCTTTGAGGGCTTAAAAAAGATCTTGTATTTCGGTTGTGGTATCCTTGAAGTTAAGATAAGGTGGAATGGTGATTTTTTAAAATTTGCAATTTGCTTTTGGTTCCCTTGACTTAAGATTCAGCTGTTAATGTTTAGGAGTTTGTTTGTTTGTTTGTTTTTTCCTGTTTGTTTTGTTTATTTTAGCATTTAACCTTACATTTCCTGGTAAACTTGTTCTTTTAAGTATTGATTCAGATGTAATTATAAGCATTGTTAAGAATTTTAGAGTTGGATCCATGAAATTTTCCAAAGTGTATCTAATTCAATTTAAAGTTTTACTATTTAAAACATTTCCACTGTTTGGTGTTAGGGTTTTATTGTTACCTCTGTGTGTACTTAACTTTCATTGTGAAATCTAAGCAAGACATTATTCTTAGTTCTTTGTATCCTGAGTTCAAAACCTGGTGTGATATACTTTGTTTCTCTTATTTGTTTAGATTTTTTCATACATTCCTATTCGGTGGTGTGATTATTTTCATTGCTACTAACACTTTCCTTAAGCAGAGAAAGAAACACGTTTTTTGATTTCCCATATTGTCTATGTCATAACTATCTAGATAAATTTGGTTCTTCCTATGAAATGTGTCCCTGTTCCTGTCCATCCTGTCAGCTGATATGAAACTTGGTTTATTCATTCTTCAGCTAGGGCCTCTGATTCTGCTTAATCTTTTGGTTTCTGTTTTCAATAGTTTTTAATTTTCCTTTTGTTCTTGAAAATTATGTGCTTAGCATCAAGAAGTACCTCTATTGAACTTTACCTCTGAGAACTTGTGTGATCTTCAAAGTAATTTCTTAATGTTTTTTGCGTCTTGATTAAAGGCTGTACTACCATGAGTTGTACTTATAAATGAAGAGATGAGTACTTAACACCAGAAATAAAATAATCTTCAATTACTGTTGCTTAGTTGCCTTCTAGGGCACTATCTTGAATTTTAGAGACTTCTACTTCCTATCATAGAGACTGTGAAAAGAGAAATGAAGGCTTCTGCCTTTTTCATTACCTGTAAAGGAAATAGTGAGCATATTCTTAAAAGAGAACCTCCCAAACCTGTTTGGTCTCTTTGGAACAAGGTGTCTGTTGCTGGTGTTGGTGAGCAAGCAAGCTTACATTTTATTAAACAAAGGCTAGTTGGTATGTAATGTAACAGAAACCAATTGTCAGAATTCTGGCTAAACTATCTTTAAAGAGTTCCAGTTAAGATGGAGTAAAAACACTTCATATTTTCTCTCCCACTGAATACAACTATAAAATCTGGACAGAATGCATGGAGCAGCTATTTGAGGACATTGAAAATTAAATAGTAAACAGATTGGGGAAGAAGATAAGAATTCAAAATACTATTTGAACTGGTAGTGAGGTTGCCACCCTCCATCCCTTACCCCCATTCTTCCTACTGCTTGATTCTAGACCTGGATACAGTCACAGAAGTGGGTGGGAAAGTGGGCTGAATCCCCAGCTTTCTGGCCAGGAGGGGCTCCAGGGAACCCGAAATTACTGGGAAGATGACAGAGAGGGAGGAGCTCAGGAAAGCAACCCCATGTATTGTGTTAAACTCCTAGACGTACTCCTGAACTACACATTTGCCATATGTAGATCTTATTCTAATGAGCCTACCAAAGCCTTTAAGAACTGGACCAACAAACCACCACCAGATCCCAGATTGACCACTGGGAGATGCACAGGGCAGATCTAGATAACATTGTGAAAGCTTTGAAAACTGAGCTGACGTTGTAGCCACAGACCACAGAAGTCATATTGGAACCTGTGGCTTGAACTTGTGTTGATTACATGCTAAAACAAAGGTATTAACATTCTCCAAAGGATATCTAGAATACCCAGAGCTTCATAACATAATACAGTTGACATAGGTTTGAAGTGTACAGGTCCACTTATGTGGATTTTTTTCAACCACTTGTGGATGGAAAATACACTATTTGCAGGATGCGAAACCCATGTATGTGGAGGGGCTGACTTTTCATATACATAAGTTCTGCAGGGCCAACTGACAACTGAATATACATGGATTTTGGTGTACTTCGGCATCCTGGAATCAGTCCTCCATGTATACCAAGGGACAACTGTATTCAAAATATTCAGGATACAATGCAAAATCACTTGACAGGAAGAACCAAGAATATCTCAACTCCCATAGGAAGAGACAATCAACAGGTACCAGCCCCAAGATAACATAGATGTTGGAATTATCTGACAAACACTTAAACTACTATAAAAATGTTCCAAGAAGCAAATTATAAACACTCTTGAAATGATTGGAAAAGTAAAAACTCCTAGCAAAGGGCTAGAAAATATAAAGAATAAAGTTATAAAATGGAAATTTAGGAACGGAAAATGACAATAACCAAAATAAAACACATTCAGCTGAATGAGCTGAATAGCAGGATAGAAATGACAAGAGTCAGTTAACCCAGTCAATAAACCCAGGTTCAACTCACATCATAATCAATCTCTGAAAACTATATAGATGTAGAAAATAAAAATTTTGAAAATAACCAAAGAAAAGGACATATGTCAATAGAAGAACAATAATTGCAATAACTAGATTTCTCATTAGAAAGCAAATAGAAAAACTTTTTTTTTTTTTTTTTTTTTTTTT
>NW_016820817.1:755911-792033 GCF_001698545.2 Rhinopithecus bieti | reverse complement strand
AGAAAAGGGAGGAAAAAACGAGATCAGAAGAAAGTAGAGAAAAAGGAACTGTCAACTTAAAATCTTATATATCATGAAAATATCCTGCAGGAATGAAGGTGAAATAAATAAATTTTCTGGTGAAGGAAAAGGAAGAAAATTCACTGCCAACAGAGTTGCTATAAGACAATTAAAGATACTATTCACAATGAAGTCAGATGATACCAAAGGGAAACTGAACTTCAGGAATGAAGAAAGTACCACAGAAATGGAAAGCATAATAGACTATTCTGCTTTTGAATTAAAGTATGTTTAAGTAAAAGTAGATTTGAGGACTGACATTGGCGAGATGACTGACTAGAGATGCCTGGTGCTTGTCTCTTCTACAAAAAAGGACTGAGGCAATGAATAAACAGATAGGATTTGACTAGAATGTCAGAGAGAGCGCTGGAGTGCAGTGGGTGAATGGAGACACACCTGTAAATGATTGGAAATCCAGGAGGGCAGCATGAGGGTACCTAGCATCTGCAGTCCTGTCTTCCCCACCTGGATTGGATCTGGAGTCAAGAGAGACTTCCCATTGCAGGGAAAAGGCAATCAGAATAACCTAGCCAGTCCCTGTTGCCACCACAAACACGTGCAGTCCTTACTACAGGAGAATCCCACAGTCCTCAAAAGCCCTGAACCCAGTTTGGAGAGCTACCATGAATTCACACAGCTGCATTGCCCTGAATTAGGAACACCAAGGTCAGCACTCCCAAGCTTCCATCCAGCCACTGTGAGCCAATGTGCTGCAGCACAGCACCATCTTGAGAACAGGGCCACTTCTGGAGTGTTGCCTCCACAAGGAGTCAGTAGGCACTGTACTTCTCCAGCACTGGGGCTCCGTCTTCATTCCACCAAGCCCACACTCATGACTCTGAGTGCCAAAACCCCAGCAGCATGGAGCCTGGGCCCAGGATTGGCTGTCACTGGTCCTGCACAGAAGAGAAGCCAACTCATGCTGCCCTCACTTCCAGTTAGAGGAATAGTCTGGCAGTCCCACCCAAGGCGAACCTGTTCTTGAGCTGGCCAAACTGCTGCATGCCCGCCCCTTAGTGGGAGAGGCCTTCAAAGCCTCTGAGCAGCTGACAGGCATCTGTGCTAGTGGTGTAGCTACCTTCCTGTGCTCACAGCTTGAGAAACAGCCCTGCAGTGTCCTACCCTCCACAGATAAGCCTCTGGTCTGCCCAACAGCCCTGTGCCCACAATCAGGGTCTGCAAAGCTGCTCCACTGGCAGCCACACTCAAAGGCCTGCTGAACAACCGTGAGCCCACATCTTGGGCCTGAGAGACCGAGCCATCCTCACCAGACATGCCTTTAGGCCAGTCAGGCAGCTGTGCACCTGTGTTTTCAGCAAGAGTAACAGCCCTGTGGGCTGCTTCTTGCAGACATGTCCTCGGGCCAGCTGAGCAACCATGTGTATGTCCTCCTGCCCAGAATAAGAGCCCTGTAGCCCAAATCCAAGCACCGAGTTGGTGGACCCACCATTTGTATGTATATGCCTCTGATCTGAGAAACAGCCCAATGAGCCCACACGCAGCAAAACTGCACCACCTCCACCACAAACTCAGCCCAGGCCACTGAGACATTTGCATATGTCACTAGTATGGATTACAGCTGAAGAAACTATACTACTGTGTCCACCTAGAACTCAACAAACTGACACCCCAACACCCATTCATACGAGTAAGTCTTTCTCTGTGAAACCTACTCCATAAAATTGGAAGAGGCGACTTTTCTTTTTTTTTTTTTTTTTTTTTTTTTTGAGGCGGAGTCTCGCTCTGTCGCCCAAGCTGGAGTGCAGTGGTCGGATCTCAGCTCACTGCAAGCTCCGCCTCCCGGGTTTACGCCATTCTCCTGCCTCAGCCTCCTGAATAGCTGGGACTACAGGCGCCCGCCACTTTGCCCGGCTAGTTTTGTATTTTAGTAGAGATGGGGTTTCACCATGTTAGCCAGGATGGTCTCGATCTCCTGACCTCGTGATCCGCCCATCTCGGCCTCCCAAAGTGCTGGGTTTACAGGCTTGAGCCACTGTGCCCGGCCAGAAGAGGTGACTTTTCTACCACATGAATGGAAATCAGTGTAGGGATACATCAAACATGAAAAACCACAGATAAATATCCATGAAAAGGAACACAATAATTTTCCAATAACAGAAGCTAATCATAGGGAAGTATATAAAATGCTAGAAAAAGAATTCAGAATAATAATCTTAAGTAAACTCTGTGAGATACAGAATACTGATTAACATTCAGTGAAATCAGGAAAATTATTCACAATTTGAATAGAGAAAATTTTATTTTTATTTGTCTTTTTTAGAGACAAGGTTTTATTTACTCTGTCACCCAGGCTGGAGTGCAGTGTTTTGAGCATAGCTTACTGTAACTTTGAAGTTCTGGGCTCAAGCCATCCTCCCACCTCAGCTTCCTGAATATCTGAGACTAGAAGCATGTGCCACCATGCCCCAGCTAAGTGAATGAGAAATTTAATAACAAGATAGATATCATAATAAAGAACCAAACAGAAATCCTACAACTGTAGAATTCAATGAATGAAATAAAAAATACAGTTGAGACCTTCAACAATACACTACACCAAGCAGAAAAAAGAATTTTTGAACTTGAAGAGATTGAATCTACACAGGCAGACCAAAAAAAAAAACAAAAAAAAAAAAAAAAAGAAAAGAAGAAGAAAGCTACAGGATTTATGGGACACCATGAAGCAAACAAGTATTCACATTATGGGCATTCTGGAAGGAGAAAAGAAGTGAAAAGATGTAGAAAACATATTTAATGAAATAATAGCTGAAAATTTCTCAAGTGTTTGGAGAGAGAGATCCAGGTTCAGGAAGCTGGAAGAACCCCAGGTGGATTCATCCCAAACAAGTCCTCTCCTAGGTACATTATAGTCAAATTGTCAAATCAAAGTCAATTCTAAAAGCAGTAAAGGAAAAATGTCTATTCACAAATAAAGGTACTCTTATCAGATTAACAGTAGATTTCTAAGCAGAAACTATACAGGCTAGGAGAGAATGGGATACTATATTCAAAGTACTGAAAGGGAAAATTTTAAAAAACTGCCAACCAAGAATATATATGTGTGTGTGTGTGTGTGTGTATGTATTTTATGTATATACTTTATATATATACTTTTTTTTTTTTGAGTTGGAGTCTCTCTCTGTCACCCAGGCTGAAGTGCAGTGGCATGATCTTGGCTCACTGCAAGCTCTGCCTCCCGGGTTCATGCCGCTCTCCTGCCTCAGCCTCCCGAGTAACTGGGACTAGAGGCACCCACCACCACCCCAGGCTAATTTTTTGTATTTTCAGTAGAGATGGGGTTTCACCATGTTAGCCAGGATGGTCTCTATCTCCTGACCTTGTGATCTGCCTGCCTCTGCCTCCCAAAGTGCTGGGATTACAGGCATGAGCCACCATGCCTGGCCCAGCCAAGAATTTTATACCCAGCAAAACTATCCTTCAGAAATGAAGGAGAAATAAAATGTCTCACAGACAATCAAAAAATAAGGGAATTCATCACCATTAGACCAGCCCTACAAGAGATACTCAGGAGTTTTACATTTGAAAGTGAAGAAATGACAACCACCATCATGAAAGGATGTGAAGCTATAAAACTCACTGGTAGAACCAATACAGAAAAGAGAAATAGAGAGGAATCAAACCTTATCACTACAGAAAAAGATCCACCTACACAAATAAACACTAAAAGATGAAGAAAGGAGCAATGGATATACAAAACAACCAGAAAACAATCAATAAAATGACAGCAATAAGCCCGCACCTATCAATAATAATCCTGTGTGTAAACAGATTAAGTTCCCCATTTAAAAGATACAGACTAGTCAAATGGTTAAATAAACAAGACTCAACTGTATGCTGCCGTCAATAAATTCACTTCAGCTATAAAGTCATACATAGACTGAAAGTGAAGAACAGAAAAAGACATTTCCACAAACAGAAACGAAAAGCTAGCAGGGGTAGCTATACTTACATGAGACAAAACAGACTTAAAGTCAAAATGGTAAAGAAACAAAGAAAGACATTATACAATAAAGGATTAATTTGGCAAGAACATATAACAATTGTGAATACATATGTGTACCCAACATCAGACCACTGGGATATATAAAGTAAATATTATTAGATCTAAAGGGAAAGATGGACCCCAATACAATAATAGTTGGAGACTTTAACATTGCATTCTTAGCATTGGACAGATCATGTAGACAGAAAATCAATGAAGAAACATTGGATTTAAACTGTACCATAGACCAACTGGACTTAGCAGGCATTTATGGAACATTTCACCCAACAGCTGCAGAATACATATTCTTTCCAGAAGTACATGGAACATTCTCCAGTATTGACCATATGTTAGGACACAAAACAAGCCTCAAACATTTTAAAATGTCAAAATCATATCCTAAGTATCTTACCTGACCACTATGGAATAAAAGTAGAAATAAGAGGAATATTCAAAACTGTACAATTAAACAACAGTCTCCTGGACAACCAATGGGTGAAGGGAGAAATTTCCAGGCCTTACTAACCATCAGGTAATTCATATTGGAGAGAAACCTTATGAATGGAATGAATGTAACAAGGTCTCTAGTTGTGTCATATATTTGAAAGACATCTGAGAAGTCACACTGGAGAGAAGCCTTACAGATGTAATAACTGTGGAAAAGTCTTTACTGAGTGTGCAAGCCATACTAAATATCATGTAATCCATCTGGAGATAAACCTTACAAATGTGGCTGTGGGAAATTTTGTCTACTGTAGTCATACCTCACTAGATATTAGTCCATCCATACTGGAGAGACACCTTACAAATGTAATTAGTGTATCAGTGCCTTTAGTGAGCATTTAAGCATTACTAAATATCAGGTAATCCATAGGGGAGAGAAACCTTACAAATATAATGAAAGTGATAAGTCCTTGTCTTGGCAACCAAACTTTAGCAGACATCAGATAGTCCATTACAACTGCGATGAATGTGGCAAGATCTTCAGTCAAAATTTACACCATGCACAACATCAGAGAACTTACACTTGAGAGAAAGCTTCCAAATGTAATGAGTGTGGCAAATCCTTAATCATTTGTTTAAGCATTAATCTACCTCAGAGCGGCCATACTAAAGAGAAACCCCGTTAACTGTAATATATGTGGCAGTGGCTTCTTCCAGGCCTCAAAACTCTAGGCACCTATATATATGTCTTTGAGTTAACCAAATAGACAATGTACATGCTAAGACCTTGACCCAAGGATCAAAACTGTTTAATAACAAAGGATTTTATTAAAAATAAATTCAACTTTAATTTTAGATTTGGGGTACACGTACAGGTTTGTAACATGATTATATTGCATGATGCTGAAGTTTGGGATACGATTGATCCCAGCTTCCAGGTAGTGAGAATAGTACCCAGTAGTTAGTTTTCAACACTTTTCCTCTGTTCCTTCTTTCCCATTCCAAAAGTCCCCAGTGTCTATTGTTGCTGTTTCAAAGGATTCTTATTGACTACCAATGCAATAAATGCATACAGCTCTTTGTTTAAAAAAAAAAAAAAGTAGTGTTCCTTACACAATGAACTAGCTGATAAAACAAAATCAAGAAGGCAATCCCAGTTAAAATCCCTGCCAAACAAACAAACAAAACCACCTGGAAATAATTTAACCCAGGAGATGAAAGAACTCTGCAAGGAAAATTATAAAACACTAATGAAAGAAACTGAAGAGGATACAAGCAAATGTACAAATGTCTCATGCTCATGGATCAGAAGAATTAATACTGTTTTTTTTTTCTTTTTTTCTTTTTTTTTTGTTGAGACGAGTCTCGCTTTGTCATCCAGGCTGGAGGGCAGTGGTGTGATCTCGGCTCACTATAAGCTCCGTCTCCCGGGTTCACGCCATTCTCCTGCCTCAGCCTCCCGAGTAGCTGGGACTACAGGTGCCACGCCTGGCCAATTTTTTGTATTTTTAGTAGAGACAGGGTTTCACTATGTTAGCCAGGATGGTCTTGATCTCCTGACCTTGTGATCCACCCGCCTCGGCCTCCCAAAGTGCTGGGATTACAGGCGTGAGCCACTGTGCCTGGCCGAATTAATATTGTTAAAATGACCATACTACCCAAAGCAATCAACAGATTCAATGCAATCTCTATCAAAATACCAAGGACATTCTTCACAGAAATAGGAAAAATAAATTTGAAAATTCATGTGGAACTGCAAAAGACCTCGAATAGCCAAAGCCATCATGAGCAAAAAGAACAAAGCTGGAGGCATGACACTACCAGACTTCAAAATATACTACAAAACTGTAGCCACCGAAATAGCATGCGACTGGCATAAAAACAAGAACATAAACATAAAGTGGAACAGAATAGGGAATCCAGAAGTTAATCAAGGTGTCTACAGCCAACATGTTTTTGACAAAGGTGCCAGGAACATACACTGGGGAAAGCATGTTCTCCTCAAAAATATGGTTCTGGGAATACGGATATCCATATGCAGAAGAGTAAATGTAGACCTCCACCTCTTACCCTATTAAAAAATCAAGTCAAAATGGTTCAAAGATCTAAGTGTAAAACCTGAAACTATAAAGCTGCTAGAAGAAAACAGGAAATGCTTCAGGACATATTTTATGTCAGGAAAATATTTTATGAATAAGACCTCAAAAGTGCATGTAACAAAAGCAAAATGGATTATGTTAAATGAAAACTTTTGCATAGCAAAGGAAACAATCCACAGAGTAAAAAAAATAGACTACAGAATGGGGAGAAATATTCGCAAACTATTCATCTGATAGTGGATTAATATCCAGAATATACAAAGAACTCAAGCATCTCAACAGCAAAAAAATCAGTCTGATTCACAGATTGGCAAATGAGCCAGGTGCAATGGCTTATGCCTGTACTCTCAACACTTCAGAAGGAAGAGGTAGGAGGATCACTTGGAGCCAGGAGTTTGAGATCAGCCTGGGCAACCTAGCGATTCCCCATCTCTACAGAAAATTTAGAACTGAAGGTTAGCCATGTATGGTGGCATAGGCCTGTAGTCCTAGCTACTTGGAAGGCGTAAGTAGTGTGATCACTTGAGCCTAGGAGCTTGAGGCTGCTGTGAGCCATGATCATGGTACTACATTCTATCCTGGGTAATAGAGTGAGACCCTGTCTCTAGAAAAAAAAAATTAAAAACAAACAAATGAGCAAATGATCAGAATAGACATTTCTCAAAAGAAGACATGCAAACGGCCAACAGGTATAGGAAGAAATGTTCTATGCCACTAATCATCAGAGAAATGAAAATTAAAACCACAACTAGATATCATTCTACCCCAGTGAAGATGGCTATTACCAAAAAGACAGAAAACGAGAAAATGCTATCAAGGATCCAGGGAAAAGGGAATTCGCTGAGAATGTAAACTAGTATAGCCACTGTGGAGAATGGCATGGAGGTTCCTCTTAAAACTACAAATAGAACTACCGTATGATCCAGCAATCCCAGTACTGAGAAAGGAAAAGAAATCAGTATGTCACAGAGACATCTGTACCCCCATGTTCATTTCAGCACTATACATATTAATAATTGCCGATATATAGAATCAAGCCAGGTACTCAACACCAGATGGATGGATAAAGAAAATGTGCCATATATACACAGTAGAACACTATTCAGCCATAAAAAAGAATGATATCTTGTCATTTATGACAACATGGATGGAACCTGGAGGACATATGTTAAGTATTCCAGGAAAAATTAAACACGGTATGTTTTCACTGATCTGTGAAAACTAAAACAAAGTTAGTCTCATAGAAGTAAAAAGGAGAACAGAGAATAGTAGAGGATGGAAAGGGTCTGGGGGAAAAGGGAATAAGGAAAGATTTGTTAAAGGCTACAAAATTACAGCTAGATAGGAGAAATAAGTTCTACAGCACTGTAGGATGACTATAGTTAATAATACATAGTTTCAAGTAGCTACAAGGAGGCTAATAAATGTTCTTAACATAAAAATATAAATATTTGAGATGACGGATATACTAATTACCCTCATCTGATCACTGTGTATTTATTGCAATATCAGTAAGTACCTATAAATATGTACAATTATGTGTCAGACTTAGTAAAAATTAAATTAATATTCAGTAATCAGCTATAGTTTTAAACACCAGCAACAAACAGAAAATAAAATAAATAAGATATTAAAGGATCATAAATCTAACATATGCAAATAAAGGTTTAATGAAATATATATGATTGATGTAAAAAATGATGATTGGTGAAATTCATTAAGGATAAATTGAGATTTACCATATGCATGGATTAGAAAAATTAACACCAGAGATTTTCAATGTATGTATGTGTAATATATAAGACAACTACAGCAAAATATGGAGGATAAAGAGTCATATATATGGCCAAGGCTTTTATATTCCACTTGAAGTGGTAAAATATTGATGTTGAGCAGACTGAAAATTTAAGTATGTATATTGTAATCCCTAGAGCCACCACTAAAATTAATATAAAACATTTAGAGTTAATATAAAATACAGTAGATAAATTAAAATGGTAAAAAGTTAGAAATAATTCCAAGTGGAAAAAGGGAAACAGAAATGAAAAACAGAGGGAACATACAGAAAACAAAATGATAAACCTAAATCTAATCATTAATTGTTACATGAAGTGTAAATGATTCAAATATACAAATTAAAAGATACAGACTCTCGGGATGGATGAAAAATCTGTAATGGAACTTTAAGCAACTCAAATCGCAGGTAATGATATAGGTTCTCTAAAAACAAGATGGGAGAAAATGCTTACATTAGAAAAGAAGAAAGACTTCAAATAAATAATTTAAACTTCCTTGAGAAACTGGAATAGAAAGAGCAATATAGACCCAAACCAAGCAGAAAGAAGCACATATCTTTGAATACTCATCAGTGACTTTGGAAAAAAGTTCCCAAAACTGGTTCTTTGATCAACAATATCGACCACTTTTCGTAAGACTGAGAAAGGAAAAAACAAAGAAGAGAAATCACTAATATTGCTCTGTTGCCCAGGCTGTAATGCAGTGGTGAGCTGTCAGCTCACTGCAACTCCGATCCTCCGGAGTTGAGATCCCATAAGCCCAGGGGATAAAGGTTGCGGTAAGATGAGATCGCATCACTACACTCCAGCCTAGACAACAGAGTGAGACCCTGTCCCCCCCGCCACACCCCTCTCCCCAAAAGCAAATATAGCACATAACTTTGCAGAAGTTTGGCAACTTAGATAGATTAAATGACCAATACCTCGAAAAGCACAAACTATCAAAACTTAGCCAAGATGATACGGTTCTGTAATCGTTTTTATTTTTTTAGTTCTGTAATTATTAAACAAATTGAATTTGTAATTAAAACCTTCTAAGAGAGATACCGGCACAGATTTTTAGTAAATTCTACTGAACATTTACAGAAGAATTAATACCACTTCTACACAGCCTCTTCCAGAAAATTGAAGAGACAGAAACACTTCCAGTTCATTTTATGAGGTCATTGTTGCCTTAATAGTTAAACCCACAAAGATGTTACAAAACAAGAAAACTGCAGGCTAATATCTCTTATGAACATAGATATAAACATCCCAAACAAAATGTTAGCAAATCAAATCTAGTTTAGATTTGATATAAAAGAATGTATTGATATTTGACATATAAAAGAATAATATACCATGACTATGTATATTATATTCCAGAAATGAAAAGCTGCTTTAATATTTGAAAATCAGTCAGTATAATCTATCATATTAATAGTCTTAAGAAACACCATATGATCCTATCAATTAATTTAGAAATATGTTTGATAAAATTTAAAATCCATTAATGACGGAAAACTCTCAGGAATCTAAGAATAGAAGAGACTTCCTTGGCTGGACATGATGGCTCACGCTGTAATCCTGGCACTTTGGGAGGCCAAGGCCGGTGGATAGCTTGAGACCAGGAGTTCAAGACCAGCCTGGGCAACATAGCGAGATTCCTGTCTCTATTAAAGTAGGAAATTTTAAAAAGGAAGAGGTTTCCTCAGGCTGATAAAGCATAGCTTTAAAAACCCTGCTAATATCGTTCTTAATGGTGACTGAATGCTTTCTTCCAGTGATTAGGAAAAAGGCAAAGATACTTGCTTTTACCACTGCTGTTCAGCATTATAGTTTAAGTCCTTATCAGTACAATGAGACAAGAAAGACAAATAGATTGGAGACATGGAAATAAAGTAGCTTGTCCTTTAATTCTTTTAAGTGTGTTTTCCATAGAGCAAAAGTTTTAAATTTTGATGCAGTCCAATTTGCCATTTTTTTCTCTTATAGATATGCATTGGGTGTCATGTTCAAGGACTCTTTGCTGGACCCCAAGTTATGTTCTCCTATGGTTTTTCCTATACATTTTTATAGTTTTACATTTGTATTTTAAGTTATTTTTTGTATAAGGTGTGAAGTTTGGATCCAGACTGAATTGAAAAAATTTTTTTGCACGTGAGTATTCAATTGTTCCAACATTTGATGTTTGTTTGAGATGGAGTCTGACTCTGTTGCCCAAGTTGGAGTGCACTGGCACGATCTCGTCTGACTGCAGCCTCCGCTTCTTGGGTTCAAGCAATTCTCCTGCCTCAGCCTCCCAGGTAGCTGGGATTACAGGCGTGCCCACCATGCCCAGCTACTGTTTGTATTTTTAGTAGAGACGGGGTTTTACCATGTTGGCCAGGCTGGTGTCGAACTCCTGACCTCAAGTGATCCGCCCACCTTGAACTCTCAAAATATTGGGATTACAGGCATGAGCCACAGCGCCCAGCCCCACAACTTTTGTATAAAAGACTATGCCAGACCCTAAAGTGGTAAGAATAGACTTTAATCAGCTCCTGCCTTTCCATAGAGGCTGGAAGATGGGGCCTTATCGTCAGATGTTGGATGGAACAAATAGTAAATTCTTCTGGCAATCTTCAGTTTTTCTAGTTAGGCTCTTTAAGGAAGTTAAGGCCATCCTACAGTGGTGGCCTTGAGCTGTTAGAAACTGTGTTAATGTTTTTTAGGCCAAGGTTCAGGCCTCGTTGAAAAGAGGATTCAGAAGTTTGGTCAAGGAGAGAATTTTTGTCATTTCTCAACTGCATTCCTTTCCCATTTGGCCAAAAATCAATTGGCCATATTTATATGCATCTTATTTGTGGATTCTCTGTTTTGTTCTGTTAACCTATTTGTCTGTCCCTTTGCCAGTATTACATTATTTTGATTACTCTAGCCTTACAGGAAGTCTTAAAATTGCATGGTGTTATTCTTCCAATTTTGTCCTTCTTAAAAAAATTGATTTTAGCTATTCTAGTTTGTTTTTTTTTCCATATAAACTTTAGAATCAACTTATCCATATCCACAAGAAAATTTTATTAGAATTGTGTTAAGTCTGTGGATAAATTTGGAGAGAATTGAAATCGTTGTTGAATCTTACAAGCCTGGACACCGCATGTCTCTCTATTTATTTATTTATTACTTCTTTCATAGGCATTTCGTGATTTATAGCATAGAAATACCTGTATGTGTTAGATTTATATCTCAGTATTTCATTTGGGAGAGAGCAATTATAAATGACATTTAAAAATTTTAAGTTTCCAATTGTACCTTAATGGTGTTTAGAACTTACTTATTGCATGTGTCAACCTTACATCTTGTAATATTACTAAACTCACTTATCAGTCTTAGGAGGATTTTTTTATATATAGATAACGGGGTTTTCTGGATACATAATCATATCATTTGCAATACTGTTTCCACAGGCAAGCCTCTAACTCAATGGCTATTTTTATTGAACTGAGGTTACTTATTGTAGTCTTTATTCTCGATAAATGCCAGTTTTGCATTAATGCTCAGAACTTCCTGCTTTTCTGGTTAAAAGTGCCTGGTTTTACTCTTTTGTGCTTGCCAAGATACATTGGTTTTGAGAAAGCTTGTTATAAATACAGGGCCAATGAAAACTATGGTCAGTTTCCATTTTTGTTCGATTTTTGCAAAATTTTCTGAAATTTTGTGTGAGAGACTTCAGAAAATCAAAGTATAATTTGCAGAATGGGAGAAAATGTTACACTACACATAGGGGAATTTGAAGACAGTGGTCAGTTTAAAAGTCTTTTATTTGGTGTGGCTATCTTGCAGATGCCATTTCTCTACAGGGAAGGACTTTAGAATAAAGCTTGTTTGATTTGTACTGCAGGGTAGATTAACTAAAATCATTATTTTGTCACCTAGAAGTTCTGAATTGTGGCAGCATTAGACTCTAAGACTGTATTTTTTAGTAAAAAGGCCAGCAGCAACAAAAGATATTTTAGAACTTATGAAAACACTTTTCTAACAGTTTATTTATAAGTAAACACACAGTTTAAAAGGATTTCTGTCCTGTAATCTGTGGAGCAAGTGGAAAATGGTTCTTAGTTCATTTTCTTTGATTAATTGTTGTCTTAGTTCATTCGGGCTGCTATAATGAAATATCTTAGACTGGGTAGCTTATAAACAGCAGAATTTTGTTTCTCACAGTACTAGAGGCTAAGAAGTCCAAGATCAAGGTGCCAGCAGATTCGGTGTCTGGTTAGAGCCTACTTTTACTTCACTAGGTTCTCACCTGTTGGAAGGGGCGAGGAGTTTCTCTTAAGTCTCTTTTTTAAGGATACTAAGTCTCCACCCTCATAATTTAATCACCTTCCAGAGGCCCCATCTCTTAATACCAGTCACCCTGGGTGTTAGGATTTAAACATGAGAAGTTTAGAGGGATACAGATGTTCAGAACGTAGCAATTATTTTCTGCTTTACTAAAGATTCAGTTACCTTTTCAGTTGTTCATTCTTTCCCCTAATATTAAAATAATCTGAAGTAATCTTAAAGTGGAATTTATGTACTTGGTATCTCCTTAAGACTGACCATTTCGCCACAGACTACTTTTTGTTTTCAACCTGCTCTATTTTAAACATGTGCTAAAAATTTTTGGTTAGTACTCTTTTGAAAGAATATTCTCAATATATGTCTAGGGTTTCTCAACAGGTTACTTTCAGTTGACTGTCTTCATCTTGTTTCAATATGTGACTGTTCAGCAGCCCCAGATTCTTTCCTCTTTTCCCTCCATAGTATTAATAATAACATTTTGATGGGAACTGAACATTATTCCTCTCTTCTGAAAAAGCTTAGGGATTTATCTAGTGGTTTGACTTTCTCACCTTGGTGTTTTTTGTTTTTTTTGTTTTGTTTTGTTTTTTTTAAATTGAATACCTAATTTGACACTCAGTTGCCTCAATGAAATAATACAGTTTCTTCCTTTTGATAGGACATCTTTCATGGATACCCCTGTATAGTTTTGCCCACATATGAAAACATTATACCATATAGAGTTGGGCATTCTTGATTAAGTATGACGAAAGGTGTACAACAAAATAGTACTAAATCACTTTAGAATTTTGCCATGAAGAATATAGAGTAAATTGAAGACTTTTATTTGCAAATGAGAAAGTGTGATGTACCAAAGAGGTTTTTAATGAGAGCATTTTGCTCCGCGTGCTGTTTCCACCACTTACTACTTGTGTGGTGCCTTTTATGAAGTTGTGCTAACCTCTTAGAGCCTTACTGTCTCCATGATGTATAATTTTTATATTATAGTAATCACCTTTCAATATGATTGTGAGAGTTAAGAAAGTTCCTTGTAAATTACATAGCATAGTAGTACTATGTGCTATAATGTATAAAAACTGTCTTTATTTTAAAGTAAATTTAGTCTGAAATGGTTGACTATAGTTTGACCAATCTCTCTCTAACTTACTGTTCAACTTACTCTTCAGCCATTTCTCATCTGTGGTTACACTGGGAGAAATTAAGCTTTAGATGCCTTTCTTCTTTTCTGTACTTCTCCTTTACCTGAGGTCTGCCTCTTCCATATAGAGATTAAGAACTAAAGAGTTTGTTGGAGTAAAAGAATCAGAAAATGTGCCCTTGGCTGTTATGGGAGTCTAATGTTTATTTTATATTGTAACTTTATTTGGTGAATGCAGAAATAGGCTTAGTAATCAGTTTCTTTTTCCCTCTGAGCATGAATGTGTATAAACATTGATTTTTTTTTTCTTCTGTCTTCTAGTTACAGCAATTGGAACTTGCACAGATACAGCATAGAGATGCTAACCTCACAGCTCTTGCAGCTATTGGACCAAGGAAGAAGAGACCACTGGAATCTGGAATTGAGGTATTGAAATAATATTCATTATTTTATTTTTAATGTCAAGAAAGCAAGCCAAAAGAAGCAAAGACTTAAAATAGTTTACCCTGTTATGCATGTTGTTGCTGCCAGACACTTCTTAAAATTCATCTTTTCCAATTTTATAAAATCTTAATTTTTGCCAGGTTTTAAAGATGTGTATAACCTTGAACTTGTTACTTATTTCATACTACTTGTTACTTATTTCATACTTTTTCTTCCCCCATCTCCAGTCATATTGAGTCTTCCAGTATTTAAATTTTTTTATTTTTGTACATTGTTTCTAGTGTTTTTATGCAGTCCTGTTCCCTCTGTCTAAATCTGGCTAATCTTGTAAGACTGAATCTGCCCTCTTATTTCTTCCATAAACCCTGACTCTTCATTCCCATACCAGCTTCTCTTTTTCTGAGTACATGTATTTGCATGGCATTAATTGTTTCCTTGTATGAACATTTTCTCTTCTGTTAGATTATAAACTTTTTGAGCAAGGACTATAATATTAGTCTTTTGTATTCCCCATAGAATAGGCACATGTATACTCAATAAATAACCTTAATAATTTGGTTAACACCAAGAAAGGATCTTACTCACATTTTCAGAGTAATTATTTAAGATAATATTGGGTCTGGGCACGGTGGCTGACGCCTGTAATTCCAGCACTTTGGGAGGCCAAGGCGGGCAGATCATGAGGTCAGAAGATCGAGACCATCCAGGCTGACATGGTGAATCCCCGTCTCTACTAAAAACATAAAAAATTAGCTGGGCGTGGTGGCAGGCGCCTATAGTCCCAGCTACTCGGGAGGCTGAGGCAGGAGAATGGCGTGAACACGGGAGATAGAGGTTGCAGTGAGCCGAGATCGCACCACTGCACTCCAGCCTGGGCAACAGAGTGAGACTCGTCTCAAAAAAAAAAAAAAAAAGATAATATGATAATATTAGCCTTTTGGCTTTAGGAACAATCATCAGGGCTGAGATAGAGGTATGCTAAGGGCTCTGAGATAAGGTCAGCAATAAAAGAGCCACAGCTCATCTTTTACTTCTCTCCTGCCTCACCAGATGTAACCACTGTTAAGCTTTTCGCATGTCCTTCCAGGAATTTGTTATGAATATGGGCACATATATGACATGCATTCACAAATCTACATGTGTGGTTTTGTTTTTAGTTAAATGTGATCAAACTGTACCTATTATTATGCCCTTAATATTTTCCCCCTTTCCACAGTCTACCTCATGTAATTTACTTGCATACTTTTTAAGGGTATATGACATTACTGTATTTAAACCATAATTTATTCAGCCAACCCTCCAGTGGACATTTAGGTTGTTTCCAGGTTTTTGCCTTTATTGCCTCAGATAACATTTTTGTACTTACATTGTTGTGTGCTTGTACAATGTAAGTACAGGCAAAATTCGTAGAAATGGAATTCCTGACTTAAAGGGTATGAACATTAGGAAAAACTCTGTGGGAAAAATTCAAATAGATACAAAGGTAGAGAAAGCAGTATAATGAACCCTCATATGGTTGTGAAAGTTAAGAAAGGGCTTTGTGAATTATATAACATAGTGGAACTGTGTCTTACTGCCTTTATTTTAAAGTAATTTTCTTTATATCTGAAATGGTTGACTGTAGCTTGACCAATCTCTCTCATACTATTCAGCTTATTCTTCAAGTATTTCTTATCTGTGCTTATACTGTTATATATAGCACTGTCCTGCTCCAGTGACCATCAATTATTTTATTTATTTATTCATTTATGTATGTATGTATGTATGTATGTATGTAGAGATAGGTCTTGTTCTGTCACCCAGGATGGAGTGGCACAATCTTGGCTCACTGCAGCCTTAACTTTCCAGGCTCAAGCAATCATGTCACCTCTCACCCACCCAAGTAGCTGAGCTACAGGCACACACCACCATGCCTGGCTAATTTTTTTTTTTGGTAGAGATGGAGTTTTGCCATGTTGCCCAGCTTGGTCTCGAACTCCTGAGCTCGAGCAATTCACCCGCCTTGGCCTCCCAAAGTGCTAGGATTGCAGGTGTGAGCCACCTCACCTGGACAGGACCATCAATATATGCTTAATCTTGTTTCATTTTATTTGCACCAACTTTCTTAGATTAAAATTTTCATCCCTTGGATTATTTTAAAGTCATTCCTACACTCAGCATTATTTAATACATAAATATTATTTGTTGCTCATGATTTTTATTAACTATTTTAAAATTACCCTCTAAGTTGAATCAGTTTTTATATTCATTAATGTGCCTATCTCACCACACTCCCATTAACACTGGGAACTGTCTTTGCCATCTCATGACTGAAAATGCAAGTTTTTATAGAGTGTTAAGTTATGAGTAAGTTGAGCAACTTTTCATGTATAAATAGGCATTTTCAATTTATTTTTAAATCCATTAAGGAAATAGAACAACTCATTTTCCCTAGCCCCATTTTCTTTTTTTTTCTATTTATTTATTTAATTATTTATTTATTTTTTTTATTTTTTTTATTTATACCTTTTTAAGTTTTTAGGGTACATGTTGCCAACAACTTGGGCAAAGGTTATGGGTTTAACATATTGGTTTAATACTGTTGGGTGCCCCATGGTAGGTGTGCGCACCATTAACCTCCCGTCATTTACATTTAGGGTTTAATATCTCCCCCTAATGCCTTATCCCCTCCCTCTCCGCCCCACAAACAGGGCCCTGGGTGGGGTTGGGTGGATTTGGGTTTCCCTTCCTTGGCGGTCCAAAGTGGGATCTCATTGGGGTTTCAATTCCCACCCCCTATGAGGTGGGGAAGGAAACAAGCCCCGGTGGGTTTTTGGTCTTTTTTTTTCCTGTTCTTGCGATAGTTTTTTTGGCCCTGGAGAAAATGAATTGGTTTTCCAGCCTGCATCCATTGGGGTCTACAAAAAAGGAACATGAAACCTTCAATTCTTTTTTAATGGCTTGCAATAGGTATTCCAATTGTGTAAATAATGTGCCACATTTTTCTTAATCCAGTTCTGTCCATTGAATGGGAAACCATTTGGGGGGTTTTTGGTTTCCCAGTCTTTTGCCCTAAATTGTGGGAAAAATAGTGGCCCCGCAAATAAACCAATATCCGTGGTGCCCATATGCTTCCCTTTTTGGGAAGCAGCATTGATTTATTAATCCCCTTTGGTAATAGTACCCCCAGTAAAAGTGGGGATGATGGGGTCACAAATGGTTTATTTTTTTTCTAGTTTTCTGTAAGATCCTTGGGAAAGGAAATCCACCACACCTTGTCTTTCTACAATACGGTTTGAGAGAGCTAGTTTACAGTCCCACCAACAGTTTGGGTAAAAAAGTGGGGTTTTCCTATTTCTCCACATCCTCTTTCCAGCACCTGGTTTGTTTTTTTCCTGAACCCCTTTTTTTAATAATGCCATTCCCCAACTGGTGGTGAGAAATGGTATTCTCATTTGGTTTTTGACTGCCAATTTTCTCTTAATGCCCTAAGTTGGATAATGAGCAATTATTTATGTGGTTGGGTGTTTGGCCCTTTGCCCCAAATTAAATGGGGTCTTTTTCCTTTGAGAAAAGGTTGTTCAATATTCCCCTTTGCCCCACTTTTTTTGGATGGGGGGGTTTTTGGGTTTTTTTTTTCTTGTAAATTTGTTTTTGAAGGTTTTCTTGGGTAGGTTTTCCCCTGGGAAATATTACCCCTTTTGTCCCAGATTAAGGTAGATTGCCCCAAAAAATTTTTCCCTCTCAATTCTGGGTTAGGTTTCCTGTTTTCAAACTTCGGATCGTAGTTTTCTTTTTGCTGTGCCAGAAGCTCTTTTTTAGTTTAATTAGATTCCATTTTGTAGTTTTTTGACTTTTTGTTTCCATTTTGCCTTTTTTTGGGTGTTTTTTTTAGAACATGAAAAAAGTCCCCCTTGCCCCATGGCCGTTATGGTACTGAATGGTGTTGCCTAGGTTTTCTCTAGGGGTTTTTTTTTAATGGTTTTTAGGTCTAACAATTTAAAGTCCTTCTAATCCATTCTGGGAATTAAATTTTTGTGGTAAAAGGAAAAGTTAAGGAAAGGGGAAATCCCAGTTTTCAAGCTTTTTCTACTTTATTGGCTTAAACCAGTTTTTACCAGCACCAATTTTTTACGAGACCCCCTTTTCCCATTATTCCTTTGTTTTTTTGGTCCCCAGGTTGGGTCCAAAGATCAGTGGTTGTAGAATTGTTGTGGGGTAAAATTAAATTTCCCTGGAGGGCACTCATCTGTTTCCGTTTTGTTTTTCCTTATAATCTTCAGTTTGGGTAACCAATACAATGCCTGTTTTTTTTTGGTTTACTGTGCCCTTTTGTAGTATAAGGTTTGAAGTCCCAGGTAACGTGATGCCCTCCAGCTTTGTTCTTTTGACTTTGATTATTGTCTTGGCAATATGGGCTCTTTTTTGGTTCCATATGACCTTTAAAGTAGTTTTTTCCAGTTCTGTGAAGAAAGTCTTTGGTAGCTTAATGGGGATGACTTGAATCTATAAATTACCTTGGGCAGTATGACCATTTTCATGATATTGATTCTTCCTGTCCATGAGCATGAAATGTTCTTCCATTTGTGTCCTCTTTTATTTCATTGAGCAGTGGTTTGTAGTTCTCCTTGAAAGAGGTCCTTCACATCCCTTGTAAATTGGATTCCTAGGTATGTTATTCTCTTTGAAGCAAGTGTGAATGGGAGTTCATTTATAATTTGGCTCTCTGTTTGTCTGTTATTGGTGTATAAGAATGCTTGTGATTTTTGCACATTGATTTTGTATCCTGAGACTTTGCTGAAGTTGCTTATCAGCTTAAGGAGATTTTGGTCCCTAGCCCCATTTTCTTTCAGTTTGTCTGGACTTCATTCATCTAAAAGTTTTTATTTTTCCTTTAAATAATGCCACAGTCTTTCATTTTTTTATTTTTGTCTTTTGGGTTTATATTCTATTTAGAAGGCCCTTTCTTAAGTAGAATTACGTGCTACTACTTTTATCATTTCACTTTTTTTTTTTTTTTTTTGAGATGGAGTCTCGCTCTGTTGCCCAGGCTGGAGTGCAGTGGCATGATCTTGGCTCACTGGAAGCTCCGCCTCCCGGGTTCATGCCATTCTCCTGCCTCAGCCTCCCGAGTAGCTGGGACTATAGGTTTCCCACCACCACACCTGGCTAATTTTTTTTTTTTGTATTTTTAGTAAGCATAAATCTTTGATTCATAATGAACTCGAGTAAGAGTTGACGTGTGGATTTAGCTTTAGTCCCTCAGTCCTCTCTCATTTTCCCTTAGGCTAGCTAATTGTCCCTATACCATTTACTCAATAATTCTTCCCCTGCCAATTTGAAATGCTACCTTTATCACACACAATTGTATATGAAAAATACAAGTTCTCATATGTATTTAGGTCTGTTTCTGTACACTCTGAACCAGAGTTATCTAATAGAACTTTGTATGATTTTGAAAATGTTTGTGTCTGCAGTGTCCTGAATAGCCAGATGTGGCTGTTGAGATCTTGAAATGTGGCTAGTGAGACTAGAATAAATTTTTGATTTTTTAGTTTAATATAAATTTTAATAGTCATATGCTGCTAGTGGCCACTATATTGGGCAGCACTGCAGGACTGCCCAATATAGTAGCCCCGTATAGTTCTGTTTATGACTATTTATATATTAGTATCAAACTTTTTTTAACCATCTTATTTTTATGTGTATAATTAAGTAGTGTTAAACACATTCACATTGTTGAAAAGACCTCCAAAACCTTCTCATCTTGTAAAACTAAAATTCTGTACCTGGTAAACAGTTCCCCATTTCTCCACCAGCCTCTGGTAACCACCATTCTACTTTCTGTTTCTATGAGTTTGATTACTTAAGTACCTGAGATTAATTTTAATTTTTTTTTTTCTTTGGTAGAGACAAGGGTCTCACTGTGTTGCCCAGGCTGGCCTTGAACTCCTGGCCTCAAGCAGTCCTCCCACTTCTGCCTCCCAAAGTGCTGGGATTATAGGCATGAGCCATACTGTTGGCCCCAAATCTTAATGTAATATGTTTAAAAGTGTGGAAAAACTGGCCAGGCATGATGGTTCACACCTGTAATCCTAGCACATTGGGAGGGTGAGGTGGGCAGATTGCTTGAGGTCAGGAGTTTGAGACCACCCTGTCCAACATGGTGAAACTGTGTCTCTACTAAAAATACAAAAAGTAGCTGGGCGTGGTGGCACGTGCCTGTAGTCCCAGCTACTTGGGGGTTTGAGACAGGAGAGTCACTTGAACCTGGGAGGCAGAGGTTGCTGTGAGCTGAGATCACATCACTCCATTCCAGCCTGGGCGACAGAGTGAGACTCCATCTCAAAAAAAAAAAAAAAGTATGGAAAACTAGTTCAGCACAGAATTTATCTTTCTACTAGGAACAACTCTACTGAGTTGTTTTAGTACAGAAAACTCACTGCCCTTTGTTTTGGTCCATTTGTATATGATGTGTATAAATATTTAATTTAAATTGGGTGTGCTATTTGATCATTAAGTATATTCCTATAAATATGCCTTGTTAGCATACATTTTCTTTTGTGGCAAGAATAGTTATTTGTAACTTTTTTTCCCTCCATATATTTATAATATTATAATTCCTTTGAGAGTGAATTATAGGCATGTCTAAGTTCCTGACTTACTTGTCTACTATAGTAACGTTATACAACACATTCTGTTAAATGTTTGCTTTGTGAGGAATCATCAGAGCACATGGGATAAGTACATGTGCTTTGAACTCAGAAAATTCTGGTTTTGCTTCTTGACTCTGTTAAGCTTTATAACCTTGGATGAGTTCTTTTTTTTTTTGGTTTTTTTGTTTTGTTTTGTTTTGTTTTGTTTTGTTTTGTTTTTTTTGAGATGGAGTCTCGCTTTGTCGCCCAGGCTGGAGTGCAATGGCCAGATCTCAGCTCACTGCAAGCTCCGCCTCCCGGGTTTACGCCATTCTCTCGCCTCAGCCTCCCGAGTAGCTGGGACTACAGGCGCCCGCCATCTCTCCCGGCTAAGTTTTGTATATTTTTTTTTAGTAGAGGCGGGGTTTCACCGTGTTAGCCAGGATGGTCTCGATCTCCTGACCTCGTGATCCGCCCGTCTCGGCCTCCCGAAGTGCTGGGATTACAGGCTTGAGCCACCGCGCCCGGCCAACCTTGGATGAGTTCTTTAAACCCCATACCTCTCTTATCCCCACCTGTAAAATGGGCATATTGCCTGTCTTAAGGATTGGTTTATGTGAAGTACTTAATTAGTGCCTGGCCTCAAGTAAGTGCTTAATGAATTGTCATATTTGTAATCATAGTAATAATGCCATTATTTCAGCTTTTAATAGTATTTTATCAGTAGCATTAATGGCCCATAGTGAATTTGAAATGTTAATCATTAATCTCTTCTGAGCATCAATTCTTATTGTCATTTGAATTTGTCACAAATTTTAGAGAATACTTTCTAATTTAAAGTAAACAGAGATTTTAGGTGTTTTATTTATTATGTGTTTTAATCTGAGAAAATCCATTGGTTAGGGAGAAAACTGAATGTGCTATTTGTGTTCAAAACAATGATAAAAACCATTATGTGATTTCTCTACAATAAAATGCAAAATTATTTAATTTTTAGTTTCAAAACAGATGTTTGGTAACTTGGATATAAATATATTGAATTGTCTGTCACTTGGTGCTTCTTTAGTTTATAGAACTCAGGCATGCATATTTTTCCCTGTATTTCCTGGACTTTAAGCTGAGATACTGGTCAGACTTTTAATCAGTCGTTTGTATCTGTGGGTTCTATCCACATCTGTGTATTCAACCAACTGCAGATCAAAATTATTCAGAGGAAAAAAGCCACATAATAAAAAATAACACTACAACAATTAAAAACTATACTGTTGAAAAATACAGTCTTACACTATTTATATAGCATTTACGTTGTATTATTTAGTATAAGTAATCCAGAAGTGATTTCAAGTTTACGGGAAGATGTCCATGGGTTACATGCAAATATTATGCCATTTTATATCAGGGACTTGAGCGTCTTTGGTTTTTGGTATCTGTATCTTGGTGCCAGTCCCCCGAGGATACTAAGGGATGACTATAATGTCAACTTGAATTGAAAATGTATGTTTCTTTAATCAGCTGGTGACATTTTTAGTACAATTCTTATTTTGAAATTAGCTGACCACTAGTTTCCTTGTTGTTGATTTTTTATTCATAGTGTTTTAACTTTAAAGGCATTTTTCTTTTCAAAATGAGAGACAGGCTGTGTGCAGTGGCTCATGCCTGTAATCTCAGCATTTTGAGAGGCTGAGGAGGGTGAGTCACAAAACTCTGTCTCTACAAAAAAAAAAAAAAGGAAAAAAAAAAAAAAAGGGCGGGGGGGGGTGGGCCTGTAGTTCCAGCTATTTGGGGGGTTTAGGAGGGAGGATAGCTTGGCCCAGAAGGTCAAGGCTGCAGTGAGCTGTGATCAGGCCACTGCACTCCAGCCTGGGTGACACAGCAAGACCCTGCCTAAGAATAAAATAAGAGAAAAAAGGAGAGAGACTTTCAATGTTTAGGTAAACTGCGGATTTGCATTAGTTACAATTGTTAAAAACCCTTTATTCACTTGCTTTATTTCTTCACAAATAACACAAAATGATGTATGAAACCATTTTACTGTCAATATTCTGTACTCTGAAAACAAAGGCTTTACTTTTTGTTTGCTTCTCTCTTTATCAATGGGAACCTGAAATCTTAACATGTTTGAGTTAAATTCTTTAGAATCAGCATATAATCCCAGAGGGAAGTGGGAGTAGAATCTAGTTCTTCAGAGGGTAATTCTTTAATTTTAATGCAGGTTTTTTCTTACTAAAAGGGAGCACTGTCAGTTGGGAAGACTGAATGGAATGATGATAGTTTTTTTAAAAATGTAACATTTAAAAACATAACGCTTTAGCATTTGAAGATTACCTTTATTGTTGCTAAGAAATTGGAGAAATTAGTTTTAGACCTTTGTCCTTGAGTATTTTTTGTTGTGATAAAGCAAAACTTTTCTCATTAAACATGATATATTTGTATAATTTATATATTAACCTAGCCTTTGGAAATTTACACTTGATATTCTCTGAAGTCTTGGTAAAATTGAATAGCATCTGCCACTATCTCCTCATGTTATCCTGACAAAAGAGCAGCAAGTATCAATTAAAATTTTGAATAAGATATTTATACCATAAGCATATTGGCTAGTGAGTCACAGGAGGGTGGAGAAATAGTTAAAATGTACTATTTGGCAGTGCTTTGAAATGTGTCCTTTTCTTTTACTTCTGTGGCTTGAAGTTATATGTATGAAATTAGTTTTTAAATTAATGTAGGCTATACAGATATTGATACAGTAAAATAAAACCTACTTTAAGATTTAGAGCATTTGTATGTGTGTGTTGTGTATGTGTATTACATCGGTGATGTGTTTGGGGTTCTTTGGAATTTTAAAACATTAATCACTTTACTTCCTGTGTTAATTACAGATCCTTGGGTTAGAAAGGATCTCTCTTCCCCCATTAGCTATACTTTCAAATATTTTGCATGCCTTATTAATGATCCAACATGAATAACAATGTTTATTTATTTATTTATTTATTTATTTATTTATTTTGAGACTGAGTCTCGCTCTGTCGCCCAGGCTGGAGTGCAGTGGCACAATCTCACTCACTGCAAGCTCCGCCTCCCAGGTTCACGCCATTCTCCTGCCTCAGCCTCCCGAGTAGCTGGGACTACAGGCGCCTGCCACCACGCCTGGCTAATTTTTTTTTCAAAGATAAGTTGTACTTTAACCTTACATAATACCATGTCTAAAAAATTGTACAAAATCAATTTTTGGAGCTATGAAAGTATACTACATGAATCTGATTTTCAGCAGGCAGCAGAAGCTTCCTGCTTGTAACCAAAAAGTAAGTCTGGGAAGCTAGAAGGGAGTGTCTTGTAGAGGAGGGATGGTACTGGAGAGGGATCTGTCCATGAACAGTAGGAACTCTGATGATTGACATGTGTGTCATGGTAAGAGGAAAAAGCAGGAAGCAGAGTGAGACGGGGTCCATAGCTTTGTCATCTTCAGAGAACGTGGTAGTAGCGATTTGTGGACTTAATTCTTTTCTACACTATCGTCTTTCCATGAATCACTTCAGTATGTAGTAAGATAGGGCTTCCAAAGCAGCAGACTTGTGGTGGTCTTCTCGAACTCAGTGCTGTACATAGTTCTTTGACTGTACCTGATAGAATGTTTTTGGTTTTATTTTTTTTTTTGAGATGGGGTCTTGCTTTATCACCCAGGCTGGAGAGCAGTGGTGCAATCTCTGCTCACTGCAACCTCCACCTCCCAGGCTCACGCCATCCTCCCACCTCAACCTCCTGAGTAACTGGGACCACAGGCACATGCCACCTCACCTGATGCCACTGCTGATTTGCATTAGTTACAATTGTTAAAATCCCTTTATTCACTTGCTTTATTTCTTCACAAATAACACAAAAAATGATATATGACCATTTTTTGTGTTTTTAGTTGTGACCAAGTTTCACCATGTTACCCAGGCTGGTCTCAAATTCCTGAACTCAGGTGATCCACTGCCTCAGCCTCCTAAAGTACTTGGATTACAGATGTGAGCCACTGCACCTGGCCTATTATTTTATTTTTATTTCTTAACTTCTTTATTTCCACTCATTTTATAAAGGAAGAGTTATAGAATTATTAAAACCAGATCTCTTTGGATTGTAATATTTAGAGTAGATTTGAGGAATAACTTCCTGACAGTGTTTAAACTAGCATGAATTTACCTCAGTGTACAATCTCCAACATGTTTTCCAACGCCAACATTTTATGAAATATATGTAAAAATGTGGAATGCTTCATGAACTTGCTTGTTATCTTGTGCAGGGGCCATGCTAATCTTCTCTGTATCGTTCCAGTTTTAGTATATGTGCTGCCAAAGTGAGCACACCAGCATTCTTTAAGTTTCTCTAAAATGATGTGGAATCTCCCTAAAAGAGTAATAAAAGAAGGTAGATTGCTCAGTCAACAAATGATTCTTGATTGAGGGGGAAAGGAAGGGGGATCTCCTATGTCTGCCATGCTTTTAAGATAGTACTGCTTAAAGCAAGGGGTATAGATAGCTTTTTATTTGAGAGGAGGGAATGTTTAACTATTTTCACATTTAAAATGTCCAAGTGGTATAGAAGAGTATTTTTCCCTTGTAAGGAAACAATAGAAGAATATTTAAAACAGCTTTTCCTTGGATATTCTTTCTGAAAATTTCCATGCATGTATTAGGTTAAACCATATGAACTTGCCGTTTTTTTAGGTGAACAGTTGTTAATTAAGTATTGGCAGTTTCAGATAGTTCAACCTAATACAATCATTTTATATATGTGCTTTTAAAATATATATTTAATAATCACAGTTTACCTTTATCACAATTAGAATGTATTATCTTCATTAGTCCTCATAATTCCTCTGTAAGATCATACTATTGTTTTCCTCAAATGAAAAAATTGTGATATAGAGAGGATTAGTTGCTTACCCGAAGTTCTATAATTAGTAAGTAGAAGAACTCAAGTACATGTCCAAAGAAATGTGTGCTTTTAAGTACTATAGTGGGATCATCCTAAAAGCACTATTCTATAATTTGTGGGACAATGTGTCTTGGACATTAATAGGATTCTCCAGAAGGAGCATAACAGTAGAATATACATATATACATGTATGTACAGGGATATTAAAACTGAGAATTGGCTCATATGATTATGGAAGCTGAGAAGTCTCACGCTATGCTGTCTACAACCTGGAGACCCAGGTAAGTTGTTGGTATAATTCTGTCTGAATGTGAAGTCCTGAGAAACAGGGGAGCCAGTGGTGTGGTGTAACTCTCAGTCCAAGGCGGAAAGCCTGAGAATGGGGATGGGGAATTAACTGGAGGTGGGTCACTGGTGTAAATACTGGAATGAGAACCTGGAGCTCTGATGTCTGAAGGCAGAAGATACATGTACGAGCTCTAGAAGAGAGAGTGAGTTTGCGCTTTCTTTACCTTTTCGTTCTATCCAGGTCCTCAACTGATTGAGTCATGCATCCTCACATTGATAAGGGTGGTTCTTTATTCAGTCTACTGATTCAAATGCTAATCTCTTCCCAAAACACTCTTACAGACACACAGAAACAATGTTTTACCAGCTATCTGGGTAACCCTTAGCCCAGTCAAGTTGGCACATAAAATTAACCATCATAGACATTTTCCCATACTGATACATATCCACTGATAGCCATTTAGAATATTTTCATTTGTTTATTATAAATAATGAGCATCCTGTTTTATCTTTATGTAATCATTTGTTTTACAGGATTGATTTCTAGAAGTGGAACTTCTAGGTCCATGGATATGCACAAAATGTAATAGACACTCATAATGCTTACCAAAAGCATTCCAAAAGTTTCCACTGCTGATTGAGTGCCTATTTCTCCATTTTCATGCTAGTGATAGATATGATCAATCATTTAAAAATGGTTGTCACTACAATTTTTTATTTATTGCATCTCTACCATTCCTTTGTGCTCTCTTCAAAGGTCAAAGTTCTGTTTTTACATGGAAACATGATGTAGAAGTGTTGAACAACCTCTAAAATACCCTATATGAGAAATACTTAGATTTTAAGACATTTATTTAAGTGTTAAAATCATTTAGGGATAGTTTTTTTTTATAACTTAGAAATATGTACATTTTCAAATAGAGAATCAGGTTGAATTCTTATGGATATTTAAATGATCTTAAGTAGGTGTCATTTTCTTTACCATATTTGCTAGTTTTCATCATTTGAGGATAGGGTTAGATTATAATTGAAATACTAAGCGAGAAATTATTTTGGAAAACCCAAAGGCTTAAAACCTTTTGGGGATAAACAGTATTTCTTAAAGATAATTGTCTGTTTCTCGTTGTTGTTACAGGTGATTCTTCACTCTGAAAAGGTACATAAGTAATTTAACTAAAAGTCTATTCACATAAAAGGCCCAGCTTTAATTTGCATTTCCTTAAGGGGCACAGGTAGCAATCACTCTTTACCTCCATTCCCTTCCACTAGGCTACAGGGGAGCATAGTTTTCTGAAGGGTTCCTTATTTATTTATAGCTGACTTATTAGATGTTTAAACAGATTTATTATCATCTAACTCTTTTGATAAATACATAGATTCAGCAGAATTTAGAACGTTCTGTTGCCTTAGACAAAGCAGCTCCTTATATTTTAAGATTTTTTTTTTGTTTTTTACATTCTGTTTTATTCACACTTCATGAACAAATCTGCCTTGCTATTCATAAATGACCTAAACATAATCTGAATTTTAGTTGGGTCTTTAAAATTTTCCAAAGACTTAAAAGTTGACTCTTTGTCGGCTATCTTTATGGACTTACTGTGAAATATGTTAAATTGCATATTATTGGCTTATTGTTTCCTCACAAGTCCCACATAAATGAGAGAAGCTGAAAACATATATTAACAAAAATAAAGAAGAAAGGAGAAAAATGGCAGTAAGGGTATTCAGTAGAATTTGAAAGTTGATTCAAACTAGTGACTAGAGGCATTCATCCTGAGAAAAATAACTAGCCTAAGAGAGGAGAGAGGAAGCCTGAAATACTAATAGTCAGGTGCATTACTTTTAAATAGCAACAGATTGGCAAGGATCACCTGATATTTGAGGAAAAACCTTTATGTGAAAGATAAAAGGGAGAATATGGAAGAAAAACAAGGCATGAAGCAGAAGGAAACTGAAAAAAGGGAAAAGAAAGGAAATGGAATATTTTGCAACCATTACACTAGACTAGAAGGCTATTTGAAAGAAAAGCAGTTGGGGAAAATGAAATACCCTGTTGGAAATGTAAGGTATAGTGAAAGAAATAAGCAATGATAGAAGAGTTAGAAGTTAAAACTCGGGACTGCTCCAAGAAAGTTGTTTGTTTTTAAGACAAAGATGGTGTGCCGGACTTGTATTGTGTCAAACTAGCTAAGCTGGAACTGTTTCCCAGATTTCTTTTCCCTTTTTTCTTTTGCATTGTTAGCAAGGGCCATGAAGCATTTTGACTTTGAAAGGTAAATGTGAAACTGCAGACATAATTCTTATGCTTAGAAGATCAGGGAGAGGACAACAGATGCTGTTGCAGCTCAAAGGCGTTGCTGGCATGGGCTGGCATAGGCATTGCCCAACAGCTGGGCTCCTTAGCTCCTCTTCTCTTTTGGCTCCTCTGAACCCTGGGCCAGACCTAGCACCAGATGCAGAGTTACAGCTGAACATGAACTGTTTAACTAGGTTAACAATTACAGCTGGCCAAATCTCTGAGAATGCCACATTTTGTATCATTTCTAGTCTTCTCTGGTCAAATGCTAACTAATACAGGGCTTTGTACCATTGGTAGCTGCAGAGGAGTAGCACCTTCAAAGATGGTTCTCTGGTCTAATCAGATCTACTATTAGTTTCTGCTTGCTAGTATTTCATTGAAGAGTTTTGCATCCATATTCTTAAGGAATAATGGTCTGCAGTGGTTTTTTCATGATGTCTTTAGCTTGTTTAGGTATCAGGGTAATACCATCCTTGGAGAATGGATTAGAAAGTGTTCCCTCCTCTACTTTTTTGTAGAAGAGTTTGTGAAGTATTGGTGTTAATTCTTCTTTAAATGTTTGATAGATTTCAATAGTGAAGCCATCTGGCCCTGTGCTCTTCTTTGGGAAAACTTAATTAATTACGAATTCAACCTCTTCTTCTAGGATCATGTGCCAGTTTAATTCATCTTCTGCTTCTTAGCACTAGGCATGTATGTGGTATTGTATCCATTTTTATTATTTGTTCTTCTCCTCAGTGTTCCTTCTTAATTCTGCATGTATGAGTAGATGCTAGAAGCCTAGCAAACCTTGTCATTAAATGGTTATGTTGTGTTTTTATTGCAACAAGTTTAAATATTAAAACCATAAAGTAGATTAATTAGTATCTGCTTGCTTTAACTTTGTGTTATTCAAGGAGATTTAGTTGCTTGCTACTACTCTTCTGGCACAAACAACACCATGTTTTGAATACCCAGGTGTTTTGTTGTTGTTTTGTTGTTTTAACCCAGTATTATATGTAAAGGGACCATTCACAGGGTCTGTTCATGACAGGTCATCTTCTGAATTTATTACTCCTCTCAGTAGTTTGCTAATGTTATTTCTTGTGTGTTATAGTTTGTTGCTGTTGACAGTGCTTTCAGTGATTGTATTTGGCTTCCCTCATTAGGGATTTCAACAAAATCAGTTATTCTTCATCGTCCCAAACTGGTATTACATATAGCAAACAAAAGCATGTACATTTGTCCTTGGAAGTTAAGTAGGTAAAGGTAATTGTTAGTTAAATTGTTAGTTTAGGAAATAAAATGGCAAGGTAGATTAAGTCTAGTAATTAGATTTTTTTAAAAAATGCTGCTTATATGTGTTTTTGACCATTAGCTTATAGACTGTTCTCAACTGTACTCCTATGGGGTGTTTGGAAATGTGTGAAGTGGTAGTGTTTTGACACAGTGATTCAGTGAAGGGTGGGGTGGGTTGTGTGCTACTGGGATTTTGTGGCTTGGGGCCAGTGATACTGAACATTGCACAGCGTGAGAGGGCAAATTCACTTAATTTAGCTTACCCAGAATTCTAATAATATCCCCATTAAGAAACACTGATACATAAATTTCTCAAGCATTTCAGTAATATTTATAATATTGAGTTACCATACTCTAGGATCTTATAGTATCTTTCAGGTAACTTTTAAAATTTACGAACGTCTTTTCACATAAGTGTTGGAGTAAACATTTCTTGTCTACATTCTCTGTAGCTATTATAATGTTTGTGATGTAGAATTCCAGCTTGACAAACTTCTCATACTTCTATACCAAAGTACACCAGAACATAGGAAAGAGTAACCATGTTCCTTTGGGGAAGTCTTCAGGAAGGGCTGACTTTGACATCTCAATTTTAAGTTATAAATTTAAATTAACTTTGCATTTGCTTTTCAGATTGAGGTATAATTTATATACAATAGAATGTATTGATTTTAATTGTAACCACTATCCCAGATCAAGATATAAAACATTTGTATGATCCCCAGGAAGTTCTATTATGCCTTTTACCACCTCCAACCCCCTCTTCAATTACCGATCTAATTTCTGTTACCATGGCTTAATCTTTCCTGTTTCAGAACTTTGTAGAATTCGAAACCATACAATAATGTAGTCTTGTTTCTGAATTATTTCACTCATAATGTCTTTGAGATTGATTCACATTATACATATCAGTAGTACATTCTTTTCAGTGCTGAGTTGTCTTCTGTTGTGTAAATGCTCCATAATTTGTTTATTCAGTGTTACTGGGCTGTTTTCAATATTTGGCTGGATAGATAAAGCTGTTTTATCCATATAAAGCTGCATTCTTGTAAAAGTCATTTTGTGGCCTGTGTTTTCATTCCTCTTTGATAAATACTTAGGAATACTACTGTTAGATCATAGGATAGGTATATATTTAATCTTAAGAGACTCTAAACTGTTTTTCAGATGGTTGTACCATTTCACACTCCCTTTAGCAATGTACTTTTATTTTTATAATGGTGCCTTTTGGAGGAGCAGAAGGTTTTAATTTTGACAAATCCAATTTATCATCATTTTCTTTTATAATTAGTACTTGCTGTATCCTGAAAAAATCTTTGTGTACCCCATGTTATGAAGATTTACCCTGTGTTTTCCTGGAAGCTTTATAACTTTAACTTTTATGTTATAGGTCTTTGATCTACCTTGATTTAATATTTGTGTCTGGTGTGAAGTGGGGGGTTGAAGTTTATTTTTTCACATACAGGTACCCTGTCACTCTACCCCGTTTATTAAAAAAGGCTTTCCCCATTGCATCACCTTATAGCTTATGTTGAAAACCAATTAACATGTATGTGGACATATCTATACACATACACTATTCTGTTTATTTTTCTCTATGCCATACTATAGTCTCTCTTGTAACAGTTTAGAAATCAGATAGTGTGAGTGCTGCAGCTTTGTCCTTTTTTAAAACAAGATTATTTGGGGGCTATTCTGTGTCCTTTGTATCTTCATATGAATTTTTAGAATCATTTTGTCATTCTTACAAAAATGTCTAGGTATTCTTTATTAGGATGGCATTGAATCCATAGATCAATTTGCAGAGAATTTACATCTTAACAATATTGAGGCTTCCAATATTGTTCCATTTACTTCTGTCACCTTTATCTGCAATGTTTTAGTTTTCCAAGTACAAGTCTTTGACATCTTTTATCCATTTATACATAGGTATAATTTTTTGATGCTGTTGTATTTTCAAAATTATATACTTTCCAATTGTTTGTTGCTAACATATCAAAATAAAGTTGATATTGACATAGATCTTGTATCCTCCATTCTACTAAATTCAGTTAATTGTTCTAGAGGTTTTTTGGAATAAATGTCTTAAGATTTGCTAAGCAAATCATGCTGTCTACAAATAAAACTAAGAGTACTTCTTCCTTTCCAATCTTTATGCTTTTTATTTTCTTTTCTTGCCTTAGAGCACTGGCTAACATCCCCATTACTATGTTTAATAGAAGTGGTAAGAGCAGACATCCTTTCCTTATTCCTGATCTCAGAGGGAAAGCATCCAGTATTTTACTCTCAATATGGTATTAGCTATAGGTTTTACATAGAGGAAATTTCTTTTCTTCCTGGCTGACTGAAAGCATTTACTATAGTGGGTATTGAATATTGTCAAGGCTTATACAAATTTATTTGATTATTTGATTTTCATATGAGTTTTCTCTTATTCTCTCAATTTGGTTTTAAATTAAATTTAAATTATCTTAATTTGGTTTTCTCTTTCTTTCAATTTATTCTCTTATGTTGATATCTTAATTTTAACTAACTTTTTTTTTTTTTTTTTGAGATGGAGTTTCACTCTTGTCGCCCAGGCTGGAGTGCAATGGTGCAATCTCAGCTCACTGCAGCCTCTGCCTCATGGGTTCAAGCAGTTCTCGTGCTTTAGCCTCTTGAGTAGCTGGGATTACAGACGTGCACTACCACACCCAGCTAATTTTTGTATTTTTAGTAGAGACGGGATTTCACCATGTTGGCCAGGCTGGTCTTGAACTTCTGACCTCAGGTGATCCACCCACTTCAGCCTCCCAAAGTGCTGGAATTACAGGCCTGAGCCACTGTACCCAGACAATTTTAACTAACCTTTTAATCCTGGGATAAATCCCACTTGGTCATAACATACAATTGATTTTACATGTTACTGGATTCAATTTGTTATTCATTTAGTCTGTTGAGGATTTTTGCATCTATGTTCATGAATAATACAGATCTGTAATTTTCTTTTGTTGTAATGTCCTTGTTAGTTTACTTTGAATTGTGCTCATGTAATGTGCTGGGAAGTATCCCTTCTTCCTGCCATTTTTGTTTGAAAAAGTTTGTGTAGAAATGGAGTTACTTTCTCTTTAAATGTGTGATAGAATTTATGAGTGAAGCCATCTGGACCAGGAATTTTCTAGGCTGGGAAAACTCAGTGTTGGATTTTCTTTCTTTTGGTATTAGCTTTTGAAAATTGTGTTTTTCAGATAATTTTTACACTCATCTAAGTTGCTGGAATTGTTTACATGAAATGATTAACCATGTCTCCTTTTAATGTCTGTAGCGATGTTATCCTTTCTTTGATTTCTGATATTGATAATTTGTGTTTTTTTCCCTTTTTCCTGATCAGTCTAGATAAGGGTTTACAAATTGTATTAATCCTTTCCAAATACTAACTTACAGCTTTCATTTTTTCAAAAAATTTGTTTGTTTTCTATTGTATTGATTTCTACTCCTATTATTTCTATTATTTTCCTTTCTTCTATTTATATTGAGTTCTTTTTCCAGCCTCTTAAGGTGGAAGCCTGTAATTGACCTTACACATTTCTTTTCTACGTTTAAAGCTATACAATTCCATTACTTTTCTACTTTAGCCTCACCCCTACAAATTTAGATATGTTGTATTTTTATTGTCAACTTTGAAAATATTCCCTTAGTTTCATCCTGGTATCTTTTTTGATCTACAGATTATTTAGAAGTATGGTGTCTAATTTCCAAATGTTTGGTGTTTTCATTGTGGTCAGAGAACATAGCTTGATTTTAGTCCTTTATGTTTACTAAGGGCTTGCATGGTTTATCTTGATGAATACTGAATGTCTTTCTCGTGAATTGCCTCCTTTTGTCCTTGCGAATTGATCTTCCTTTCTAGTAATATTCCTTGTCTTGAAGTCTGCTTTGTTTTTTTAAAGTTTTATTTTAGTGCTTTGCTTGATACTATTATAGCCATGTCATCTTTCTCACCCTTAGTATTTACATAGTTTATCTTTTCTCCTTTGGTTTACTTCCACCTTATCTGTGTCTTTATTTAAAGCAGGTCTCTTATAAATAACATATAATTGAGTTTTGATTTTTTTACCAGAATGAAAATTCATTTGGAGTGTTTGATTCAATATTTAATGTAAATACTGCTGTGACTGGATTTAAGTCCATTGTCTTGCTATTCGTTTTTAAATTTCCCAGTTTTTTTCTCCTTTTCTTCCATCTTTTGAGTTAATCAAGCAGTATTTTAGTATTCTATGCTACATTGTCTGTTCCTTTTTAGTTAATAGTCTTATTTATATACTTACTTATTTCTTGAGACAGAGTCTTGCTCTGTTGCCCAGGCTGGAGTGCAGTGGCACAATCATTGCTCATTATCGTCTCAACCTCCCAGGTTCAAGCGATCCTCCTATCTCCGCCTCTGGAGTAACTGGGACCACAAGTGCACGCCACCACGCCTGGCTGATTTTAGTATTTTTAGTAGAGGTGGGGTTTCACCATGTTGCCTAGGCTGGTCTTGAACTCCTGGGCTCAAGTGAGCCGCCTGCCTCGGCCTCCCAAAGTGCTGGGGTAACAGGCGTGAGCCACTGTGTCCAGCCCTCTTATTTTGTTTAATGGTTGCTGTGACGCTGTTCAAAGGTACAATGTGCACCCTTAACTGACTACACTCGGCTTTGAAGTAATACCACTTCACACAGAATGGAAGAGTCTTTTGAAACCAAGTAATTTGGCTGGGTGCGGCAGCTCACGCCTGTAATCCCAGCACTTTGGGAGTCCAAGGCAGGCGGATCACCTGAGGTCGGGAGTTGGAGACCAGCCTGACCAACATGGAGAAACTCTGTCTCTACTAAAAATACAAAATTAGCTGGGCGTGGTCACACATGCCTGTGATCCCAGGTACTTGGGAGACTGAGGCAGGAGAATCACTTGAACCTCAGAGGCAGAGGTTGCAGTGAGCTGAGATCGCACCATTGCACTCCAGCCTGGGCAACAAGAGCGAAACTCTGCCTCTAAATAAATAAATAAATACAAAACGAAACCAAGTAGTTAATTATACACACCTTCCATCCTTTGTGCTATTGTTGTCACCTACTTTACTGCTATGTATGTTCTAACCTTCCTAGTATGTTGTTATTAATGGCCATATATCTTTTAAATAATTTATGAAAAGAAAATTTTTTTATATTTCCAATTTCTAATGCTTTTTTTGGTATAAATTCATATTTCATTCTAGAGTCATTTTTCTATCAGCCTGTATGCAACTCACCAACTCTAGAATTACTAGAGTTTTAAACAAAGCTACTGTTAATACATTTAAAGATATTAATAAATTCAACTTTAGTTTTGAGGCACAGCAACCCTTATTATATTGTAGCTTTTATTTATATTCACAATTCTCCAAAGAAAAATCAAAGCTAGTTCTTAAAAAATGTTACCTAGCAGTCCTTTGAAGAAATTTTAAGAAAATAATAGGTAAAACTTATCTCCAGACATAGTTTATGTGAGTTTTCAGAGGACTTTGCAAGTGTCTTAATAAAAGTTAAAAGAAAATAACCAGTGGCGGAGGAAGATCTACCAAGCAAATGGAAAACAAAAAAAAGGCAGGGGTTGCAATCCTAGTCTCTGATAAAACAGACTTTAAACCAACAAAGATCAAAAGAGATAAAGAAGGCCATTCCATAATGCTAAAGGGATCAATTCAACAAGAAGAGCTAACTATCCTAAATATATATGCACCCAATACTGGAACACCCAGATTCATAAAGCAAGTCCTTAGAGACTTACAAAGAGACTTAGACTCCCACACAATAATAATGGGAGACTTTAACACCCCGCTGTCAACATTAAACAGATCAACAAGACAGAAAGTTAACAAGGATATCCAAAAATTGAACTCAGCTCTGCACCAAGCAGACCTGATAGACGTCTACAGAACTCTCCAGCCCAAATCAATAGAATATACACATCACACTTATTCCAAAATTGACCACATAGTTGGAAGTAAAGCACTCCTCAGCAAATGTAAAAGAACAGAAATTATAACAAACTGTCAGACCACAGTGCAATCAAACTAGAAGGCAAGACTAAGAAACTCAATCAAAACCGTTCAACTACATGGAAACTGAACAACCTGCTCCTGAATGACTACTGGGTACATAACGAAATGAAGGCAGAAATAAAGATGTTTTTTGAAACCAGTGAGAACAAAGATACAACATACCAGAATCTCTGGGACACATTTAAAGCAGTGTGTAGAGGGAAATTTATAGCACTAAATGCCCACAAGAGAAAGCAGGAAAGATCTAAAATTGACACCCTAACATCAAAATTAAAAGAACTAGAGAAGCAAGAGCAAACACATTCAAAAGCTAGCAGAAGGCAAGAAATAACTAAGATCAGAGCAGAACTGAAGGAGATAGAGACACAAAAAATCCCCC